>NC_050579.1:207824703-208124703 GCF_011100635.1 Trichosurus vulpecula
CCTATATGTACCAAAAATATTTATAGCAGCTTTCTGTGCTGGCAAAGAAGTGGAAATTGAAGTAATATCCATCATTTGGAGAATGGTTAAATAAGGTGTAATGGAATACCATTGTGCATGAAGAAATGATGAGCAGGCAGATTTCAGAAAAATCTGAAAACATTTATATGAACTGATGCAAAGTATAGGGAGCAGAAAAAGGAAAACATTATACACAGCAACAGTAACATTGTGTGATGATCAACTATGAATAAGTTAGCTCTTCTCAGCAACACAATTATCCAAGACAATTCCAAAAGACTCAATGAAAAATGCTATTCCACATCCAGAGAAACAACCGATGTAGTCTGAATGCAGATTGAAACATACTATTTTCACTTTTTGTGTGTGTGTTATTTTTTCTTTTTGGTCTGTTTCTTCTCTTACAACATGACTGATATAGAAATGTTTCACATGATTGTACATATATAACCTATATCAAACTGTTTACCATTTTAGGGAGAGGGGAGGGAAGGGGAGAAAATTTGGAACTCATTTTAAAAAAAATTGTCTTCACATGTAATTGGAAAAAATAAAATACTTGAAGAATATCTTACGCAAGATCCAAATGGAAGAATTTCCTATAAATGATGAGGTCCTTCATATTCTATAGTTAGTGGATAATAATACTGACTGTAACTAGTCTCAAAATATCACAGGGACTCTTCCATGATTATATAAAAAAAATTTGGCCAAACAGATGTCTCTTGTCCAGACTATGATATGCAGTCCACAGATTTTTGGACATCAGAACTCCTGTTCCTGTGACAGGAACTACCATTAACAGTGAGCTGGGCCCAGAATTGTGTAGGAGTAGTAGAGTATCTTGGAGTGCCTCTGGGAAGTGGCACTGCACTTTTAATTATCTTAGGCTATTTACTGGAGCAAAGACCCATTTTTAAAAAACAAATATTCTCGTGGCAATGCTGCATAGTTACATATCTGAGAACACCAAAATCTCTAAGGAATCATTGTGACAGGTGACACAAAGGTAATAAAAGTATGGTGGCTGTAGGCAGACTGTAGTGTATTTCCAATTATTAATTACACAAAGGAAGTTATAAGGAAATAAAGATTTGAAAAAAAGATATGGGTTGGTCGTGTGGCAGATAGATGGTCTAAGTGTGTTGCTGTTTACCTAAAATATAGAGAGACCTAGTAGGTTGCTTCCAGCTCACTGTGGAGAATATAAAGAAAAACAAGGATAAGAAACATACAAGATGAAAAAGCAGTGATAAGCTGAGATTTGCTTTGGCTGAGTAAATACCTATATGAGGAGTTCACATTCACAAAGTAATTCCTGATAAAAACTGTAAAAAAGAAATGCTTTAAAAGATAAAATGGTATAACATATATATACAAAAATTTTGGAATTAAAAGTCCTTTATGAATATAATGTATAAATATATAGATATACATGTGTGTATGATTTTATACACACACACACACACACACACACAAAGATTTCTCTGAGTCTTCTTTAAGCTTTTTATTATGTCTTCTATTTTAGAGGTGTAAACCTTGGTTAATCATTTCACTCCTCTCAAAAACTTTTCCCACTTACTCTACTAATGTAAAAATACAAATACATGTGCACATACGTATATGGGAGACAAAAATTTTAGAAATAAATACAGATGATGTACGTACACGTGTGAGTGCTTGAGAAAGACAAAATGGAACAGAAAAGGAACTGGCGAAATAAGTAGGGACAAATCAATCAATTAATCAACAAGCATTTATTATGCGCCAGACACTGTGCTAGGCACTGGGGATACAAAGGAAACAAATTCAATAGCCCTTTCTCTCAGGGAGCTTACATTCTGTAGAGAAGAGATACGTACACATTTAAATTCATACAAAATCAATATATACAAAATATGGAATACAAGGCAATTTTGTGGGGGGAGGCACTGAAACCAGAAATCAAGCAAAGTCTTACAGGAAGTGTCTGAATGAGCTCTGAAGAAACCTAAGAGGTAAAGGTGAGGAAAGAATACATTTTAGGCATGGGGGAGAACTCATGGGAGAGCAGATGGAATACTGTTTGAGAAATAACTAGGTCAGTTTGACTGGATCACAGAGTGCATGAAGAGAAGTGATGAATGAGGATGGAAAGGTAGACTGGAGCCAGGTTGTGGAGAAGCGCTCTAAATGCCACACAAAGAAGTTTATATTTTAAATTAGAGGTAACCGGGGCCACCAGAGTTTATCATGTAGACAAGGAAGTGACATGGTCAGATCAATGATGGATTGGGGAGATAAACGTGGGGCAGGCAAACCAATCAGGAGGTTATTGCAATAGGTAATGAGGGACTGAACCAGTGTGGTGGCTGTGTGAATGCAGAAGACTAGAGATGTGTAGACAGAAGTACTAAGACTTGGCAATTGAATAGATATGGGGGGGGGGGGCGGGGACGAAAGAAGACTCAATCAACAATCATTTATTAGGCATCTACTATGAACCAGGCATTGTGGTAAGTGCTAAAGATACAAAAACAAAAGTGAAACGGTCCCTGCCCTCAAGGAGCTTACATTCTAAAGGGGAGAGACAAAATGTAAGTAGACACAAAATGAGAAGTCAAGGATGGTGTCGAGATTGCAAACTCTTATAATTACTGACAGTAAGAACAGGGAAAGCAAGAGAGTACTTATAAAACTGTGCAAACCCTTTTAGCCCAAAGATCCCACTACTAGGAGCATATCCCAAAGGAAGTTAGTGAAAGCAACAACAATCACAAAAATCCATTCATACAAAAATGTTCATAGAATTAATTATGATAACAAAAAGCTAGAAACAAAATAAGTACAATTAGGAGAATGGTTAAAAAATGCTATGTGGATGTAACAGAATATATATTACCCCATCACAAGGAATATGACTAATTCAGAGAAAAAATAGGACAAATTATATGATGTGCTTAGTGAAGAAAGTAAAGCCAAACTAATATACACAAGCTCAAAAATTTAAATAAAGTCAACGCAGGCAAAAAAAAAGTGAGGGGAAAGTGAAAAGCTTATATTCTTTGTTATGATTACTTCTTTTTCAATACTTCCTCACTTGTTTTTGAAATATCACAGTATAAGAGCATACACAAAACAATAACAAGCATGTCCGAACATCATAAGTTTGGGTCCTCCTAATTTACTCCCAGCTTCCCTTAGCCTGCGAGTAATCAAATAACTCCCCAGATCCAAGGACAACTTTCTTTACCCAATAATAACAACACCTAAAGATAGGGAATGTCAATAAACTAGAGCACCCCCTATACCTCACTGGGAAAAAAAAAGTTCCTTATTTGAGAATGTGGTGGAATCATAACATCATAAAATTTAGGTCTGGAAGCAATTTGAAAGGATTGTCTAAATCCCTTTCATTTTTACAGATGAGGAAACAGAGACCCACGACAACAAAGTAACACCCAAAGTTACACTAGTTTTTTGTAAATTTAAAATGTAGATCATGTTAGGTCCTTGTGAACCTTCCGTCAAACTTTAACAAAGAATATTCATGCTATGGGTGAACTGTTTTTGAAGGGCTTGTCCACACCTGTCTGGGATGAATTCACTTGGGTGGTTGTGGCTACTAAGTTTTCTGCTGATATGTGTACACAAAATTCTGGCTTTAATTACAGCCAAAGTTGAGAGGTATAGCTGGTACATCTTGAGGACTACTATGTCTGGCTTCCTGCCGGCTGGTACAAACTTCCACTTAGCTAGAGAGTGCAACAGAATGTCTATTATCAGAAAATGAGTATGTGAGAACCCTATTACTTCCATCCACTCTGACTGACCACTTCTCACATCTTTTGTGTTCTACTTATTCTTGATCAAATACCCAGATACCTGGGTATTTGCTGACCTATGTCAACTTTATGGCTTTAATTCTGGCCATATATACTTACATACTATATCTTAGAAATACTGAACAATTTGAGCAGTAAGGGGAACCATCATAAAATATTCACTTTGGACTGGACCAGTAACCAAACCATGCTAGTTCAAGTGGCAACATATCACACAACATTCATCTTAAATAAAATCTAATTTTCCCTTTTCCCTGTAGCATCATGGAGTGGTTAGTTAATGCTACTAAAGTCAGTCATTCCATAGATCTTACAAAAGGGCATCTTGAGCATCCAGGACTGTGGGAAGTTATTGCCTAAAACTGGTATATGCCACAGTTCTTAGCTGTACTGATGTCCCACAACATTCCATCCTTAGTCCTCTCCTTTTCTATACTACTTCACTGGCGATCTCATCAGCTCCCATGGATTTAATTACCATCCCTATGCTGATTCTCAAACCTACTTGTCCTAACCAGACCTCCAATTTCACATCTCCAACTCCCTGGCAGACATCTCAAACTGGATGTCTAGCAGACATCTCAAACTCAATATGACTAAAAGCAAACTCATTATCTTTCCCCCAACTTCCCCCTTCTCCTCCACACACCTTTCTTATTACTACAGAGGGTAACACCATCCCCCCAGTACCTCAGGCTTGCAACCTAGGTGTCATCCTCCTCACAACCATTCACTCTCCATAGCCAATCTGTTGCTAAGGCCTGAGTTTCACCTTTGCAACATCTCTTGAATACATAACCTTCTCTCCTCTAACACCACTACCACCCTGGTGCACCCCATCACTTCACGCCTAGACTACTGCAGCAGCCTGCTGGTGGATCTACCTGCCTGAAATTTCTACTCACTCCAATCCACCCTCTATTCAGCAACCAAAGTGATTTTCCTAAAGGGCAGGTTCAACTATGTCACAATACTCCCACTCCCACCCCCACACCTCAATTCAAGAAACTCCAGTGGTTTTCTATCACTTCTAAGATCAAATACAAAATCCCCTTTTTTTGGCATTCAAAGCCCTTCATAATCTAGCCCGCTCCCACCTTTCCAGTGTTCTTATACTTTGTTTCCTGCCATGAAGTTTTCAATTTAGGGATGCTGTTCTCCTTGAAATTCCATGAACAAAACATTCCACCTCTCAGCTCCAAGCACTTTCTCTGGCTGCCTCTCATATTCAGAGGGCTTTCCCTACTCATTTCTGCCTACTGATTTTCCTGGCTTCCTTTAAATTCCAACTAAAATCCCATCTTCTACAAGAAGACTTTCCCAACCCCTCTCAATTCTAGTGCTCTGTTAATTATTTCCCATTTATCCTGTATATAGCCTATCTGTACAGATTTGTTTGCTTGTTGTCTCCCCAATTAGATTGTGAGCCCCTTGAGAGTAGAGGCTGTTTTTGGTTCCTTTTCAATCCCCAGCATTTAGCACAGTGCCTGGCATATTGTAGACACTTAATAAATGTTCGCTAACTGACTGAACCCACTCCAATACCAGGATTATCAGTATATGTTTAACAGCCCAAGCATAGAAGCTGCCCCCACATAGGCTGTTCAATTATACTGTATCAATCTAGGCCCAAAAGCCCCAATTTCAGTCAAATCTACTCACACTGACGCATACCAGTTATGGTAATTCTTAGAAAACAAAATGAAAAAAAAAAAAGGAAGGCAAGATTCATCACATCCCTCCTCCTCCTTTGCAAGAGTCCTAGTGTTATTTGTACAAATAAAACATGGGGAGAGAATTATAATTCTGCCATAACTATAATTTATCACCATTGCTCACCTTACTACACTATTTTGGGACTTCTCTGACTGACTTGTCCATCATGTCACTGTATTAGGTACCTCCCCCCCCCAATTTTGAGCTTCCTTTTGTGTTTTGTCTTCCCCCATTAGGCTAGAAGCTCCTTGAGGGACTTCCCTTTTTTTCTTTATATCCCCAATATTTGTACAGTACCTGGTACAGAGTAGGTGCTTAATAAAGCTGTATACTTGTTGCTTTGCTATACGCCTATACACACATATTTTAGCGAGGTGGGGAGTTCTAATAAATGCTTCTGGGAATCGAAGGTGAATCTATTTATTACTTTCAACATCAGGAAGCTAAATAATAGTTAACAAATTGAGACAGGCCTTTTGGCTGGGATTACCATCCTATTTTGCTTCCATGCTTAAAAGCAGCCTGATATAGTAGAAAGAATCCTGGAAATGGAATCAGAAAGATCTGGGTTCAAGGTCTTGACTGACTGGAAAAGACTTTCCACCTATATAATCATGGGCAAGTCACAACCTCTCTTAAGTCTCAGTTTCCTCATCTGTAACATGGGGATAAATCACACCCATAGTATTTATCTTAAAGGGGTTCTGTGAGGCTCAAAGGAGATATTGTATGAAAAGGACTTCGCAAACCTTAGCTCTATATAAATGTTAAGTACACCCACACTATGTCCCCAGTCTTTGTTGTAACTGACTCATCAATCCCAAACTACATCTTCCAAGTCTTTAATCACTAATGGTAGTTCATAAATGGAAATCACAGAAAGAATTATCATTCCTAAGGAGGTGAAATGGGAGCCAGTATACAATGGGCATGTTACAGAATTGGTAGAGGCTTTCCATTAATATCATCCCACCAAATCACAACCCGAAGAAAGATTCTGGGGAGGAAGGAGGCTTGAGGCCATGTCATTACTGAGTAAGGGGAAGAGAAGAAAGACATGGTCAGAACCACAATAGCCTATCAGTGCATGAGAGAAGGGTTGGTGGGGGGTGGGGTGAGTAAAAAATAGAGTCCATAAGGGACTGAAGTTTTAGAGAGAGGATGAGGAGGAAACTACAGAAATGTCAATTCTCCTGGTCTGATACTGACTTCCTAGCCTGAATCTCTATTCCAGTAACTCATTTTTTTTGATCCTCTTAGTCCTCTGGAATTCCATATACAAAAGAAACACTAGGAATAGTTTGGCTATGTTAGGTTCCCAATTTATCTATCGCCCTGCACTCCAGGGTGTTTATAACTGTAGAAATACCTCTGAAGAGAACAAGTAGATTTTAAAAATAATCCTCTTTTTAAGAGGAAATACACACACACACACACACACACACACACACACACACACACATAAATGAGAAGAGCAATAATGATTCACAAATTATATTTTAAAGGGCTGCAACAAATTTTTCTTTTAATGCAGAGATTTCCTTGTGCCTAATGGAGCTCCATCAAAGAATTATTGAATTGATAAGGTATATTCTAAGGTAATAAAGAGGTGAGATTTTTCCATCAGAGGTATGGGAGGGGGGAGAGAAGAGGACAGAATCCAAAACCCTAGATCCCAGTAAGAATAAAAGCAAAAATTATCCCAAATTACCATTTAATCAAAAATTTAAATGGCCACTGAACTTGTTAAATGGTTGATATTCTTCATGTAATTAATATTATTCCTTAATTTAAAAATCTCCAAGCAAATCCCAGCAAAAGGGACAACAAATTTTAAAAATCAATTTCCAATTAAGCTCATATTTCTTAAATTTGGATTTAAAAGATGATATTGTCCTTCAAAAGGCAAATGTCATTAGTGCTTCTGAAATCAGAAATAATATTTGAATATATCATTCCTCTCAAAATAACTGCTGCCTATAACATCATTTCACCTAATAGCATGTTTTGCTGAAACCAATTAAGGACATTTTAGGTGGGGTATGCCAGTTTGCTTTTTTCCTAACATGAAAATGATGTTACTTTTGGCTACATACTCATAGTAACATGGATAAGGAAATCCACAAATCAAACCAAAATTGTACTTCCTAGGTAAGTGTTAAACAAATCTTACTGCTTTCTAAAGTCTTGCTCTAATGGCTCATCTTGGCATGGAGATAATTCTTAGTTCTTAAAGGTTATGCCAACAGCACACAAGAAGTGGAAGACTCCACCAATCTAGAAAAGCTTAAGTTTTAAGTTTGGTAAGGGATTGTGTGTCTATATCTGAGGACCACCCAAATGGGGTTCAGAGAAGATCATCATTCTTCTGAAGGTGGGCTACCATGTGATGAATCTTTTTGTCCATGGTAACTGATGAAGACTGTCTAGTAGGGCAAAGACCACCTGCGATTTTGATGGTGGAGGGAGTAACCGAACCAATGAAACTACAGATAATCTGTTGTATTAAAGAAAATCTTAGGAATTGCTTTAAATAGTACATTTATAAATCATTAACTGCTTGTATGTGACATCTTAGGAAATAGCTAGAGAAACTCAATTTCATCTTTTTTTTTAATCTGACAGTTAATGAAAATGTAAGTTGACTGGTGGCGGGGGGGGGGGGGCAGGAAGGAATCCAGTTTACAAAAATTAATTTAAACAAAAATTTTTAATATAAGTGCTGTCCAAAACAAGGTGTCTTGTATCGGAATCCAGAATATTTTGTATCTAAGTAGTGTTATCTTATAGGCACTGAGCAGCTAGCTACCTGCCCTTTTTTCTATATTGATGGAGTCAAGATTAGCTGCTTCAAACATCTTAGAGGGTGTAGACTTTAACAAAATACTAAAATCTAAAATACTGCCCTGAGATCTTATGGCATAAATAAAAAACATTTCTCCCAAATGGTCACAACTGCATCACGACAGTCCAAAAACAATGCCCTGATAATTTTTTGGGTCCAGATCTGTGATTTCATTAGCATAGGGAACTATCACTGCAGAAACTTCCTCCAAGGGAGATGAGCAAATGTTCTGCAATGTATGATCTTAAGAGAGTTGCTGAGGACACTGAAAGGTTAAGTGCCTTGCCCAGAGTCAGATAGCTAGAATAGGGGTGTGGGGGGATGTTAGGCTGCCTCATACCTGGGGCATCATAATCCACATTTTGAAAATTCCACCCCCAGAAAAATGCTTCCCTATTTGAGTTATCAATAGTATTTACACTGAGGCAATTTTTATTCAAAATAATGTAAACAGCTTTCTAGACCATAATACAAAATATAAATTCAATTTATAACACAAATAGTCAACACAAAAGAGTGTAGGGACCCTGAGAGGAAGCTATCCTAGTGGATAGGAAGGTCTCAGCCAAAAGATCATCTCGAAAAATAGAAAGAACAGAAAGGCACAAATATAATGGAAGTATCAACTCCTCAGTGCATAGGAATAGCAGATTTTAAAAAGTTGCTGAGAAAAAAAAATGTTCCTAACCCAATCAAGGAAGTCAAATTTCTATTAGTTTCACTGGCCTGGCCCTACAATGAAATGTTTTCACTGTCTCTACCCTTCCCTCCTTTCCCAGTGGACAACTGAGGCTTCTCTACGAACTTTGTTATATTTTTTAAAGCATATGATTAACTCATGCTTTTGTATCAACTGTATTACTGGTTCAAGGGACTGAAAATTCTGCTATTAACTTAATGGAAAGGTACCACTGACAATCTTAGAAAAAGAGAACAATTATGTAGGTTTCTTATTCCCCTGAGTACAATAAATACCCAATCTTGCCTCTCTTGAGGTCAATGGTAGTTAAGGATCAGGGTGGTTTTGAAACCTCTCATTCCCTGCTCCTGAGACAACACTGATGGCAGAGCAAAGTATAGTTTTGCCAGATCTAAAGTTGCCTTTGCCAATATAGAATTGGCAAGCTTATACTTTTACAGCTTTGACCTCAGGGCATAGATTACTCTGAGATGTTTACAGTCAGCAGTACTTCTAATTGAAGTCTAAGACTTACTGGCAACTTGTGAAGATTACAGAGGGCAGGTGTCACAGATACTAAAGTATAAAAACAGGTGAATCCTAAAAAAACAACTTAAAGGAAATTTCAATAAAAAATATAAACTACCTGTACAACTGAGCAAGTAAGCTATTTTTTGGGATGCAGATAGAGAGGCATTACAGAATACTGTCTGGGTTAGAGATGAATATTGACACATAATTCAGAAGAGAATTCAGAATACAGGAAGTATCTCATAATGGGTGATCTGAGTCTGTGAAAGACAACAGACTACTTACAAGTTATTCAAAATGCTTCCCTACTTAATTATAATGACATCAACCAAAATAAATAACAATAAGAAATGGGAGCACAGTATCTAAAGTAGAAATCCAATATCTATTTCAGTGATGTTAATATTTCTAGGCAAAAATGCCTATGCTGAAAGAAAAAAAGACAAGTGGACTTTTAAAAACCTTGTTGCTTATTAATAAGTATAATATAGGTTCAAAGTTTAAAACCTGCACCATTCCCAGTGCCATTTTGTTTTTATAAATGGCAAATATTATGGAACAGCCCCACCTTCTTACATTCCAAAGAATTCCCAGTTTGCCTAACAATTTATATTTTATAATATAGCAAAAATCAATGGAATCATAAAAAATTCTTTCCATCTACTCTTGCTTTTCTTCTTTTTCCTTCCACACTTTGTTCTAAACTGTCACTACCAAAACAAAATTTAAAAAGCATCTATTATTTCAACTCTATCCACATGTAGCCATTTCTTTAAAAACAAAGGGAAAAGCTCATTTTAAAACTTAATTTTCAAGTAGACTGCCCTAACTAGTAGAACCATGGCAAGGACTTATTTTCCATTTTCACTTAACCTCGCATTTCTCATATCTCATTTCTCTGCCCCTAAAACACTCAAAAAGGAAAAAGAAGCCAAAAATTATTAAAATGTAAAATATAAGAATATGTCTACCGTATGCAAACTCCCAGAGGATGAAGGGTTTATCTGTCTAAATTCTGAATGCCATAGTGTTTAGTTAATAATCACATCAAATGTATTAATCTAATATAATCTTGTCAGCAGAAAGGACACTATCTGAAAATATACAAGTGCCATCAGAACAACCTCAAATATTTTTGCTGTCTGAATCAAAAATGAGTATCTGAAGTCTACCTTGATCTACATGCCACTTGAGTAACCTGACTGCTAGCCTAAGAATTCTAAACCATTAAGCTCTCATAAAGCATTTTGTCTATATATTCAACTGGTTATCCTTCATAAACTACCATGAGATTAGTGAGTGGCAATCATTATTATCTATCTGCATTTTACAGGTAGTGAGACAGAGACACAGAGAGGTTAAGTGGCTTCGACAAAGTTATATAATAAGTCATAATTACAATTCAAATCTCTTGACTAGTTTTGTGCCAGTTCCACCATGTTATTCCACTGTAATAGCTACAGATTAGTAGGGTTGCTTACTAAGATGTCAACAGAAGACATATAAGCATATGACTTTATGCATATTTAAAAGTAAAGATGGCTGGGCTTTTTAAGAGAGAAACTGGCTTCCTTCAGGAGCATCAGTTTAAATATATAAACTCAAAAAACCCAAAATTAAGTAAAACCTAAAAAATTCGGGGGTTCCCTACCATATCTACTACTACACATAATACTGGCTGGTTCTTCTAAGATGTTTGATTTAATGGCAATGGGTTGGAAGTTGTGTGTTTTCAACTTATTTCCAGTTATGCTTCTGATTCATTTTGTCTCTCTTTATAAGGAACCAACACTTCTGTCTTTGCTTTTCTCTCTATAAAACAGGAACAAAAGAAAATAATTCCTACTTTACAAAGGTATTTTGAGGAAGAAAATGCTGGTTGTAGAATACTTAAAACTACCACATGAAATGTGTAGTGATACAGGTAGTCTTCAGGTCTATTTAATAACAAACACTTTAACAAAAGCAGAAACTGGCTATAAATTATTTAAAAACACCTGAATTTATCAAGCTATTGAGAAAAAAATTTTAAAACAACCTATAAAGATTGTTTCAAAAATTAGGTACTCTACTTTTTGGTTTTACTGGAAGATTTTTTTTTTAATAAAAAGTTTAGAATCTAACCATACAACAAAAGTCTACATGAGAAAAGCAAAAAAGAAAAAAAAAGCTCAAAGGTTGTACCGACTCTAAACTGAACGAATTCAGAAATATTTACATGTATTTTCTGACTTCCCAAACTTCAGTCTTATTCAACAAGCAAAGCATTTACACTTAATGGGAACTACATGTATTTGCTAATCCCCAGGAAACAGTGAGAATAATTTTAAGATTAACTGAAAAAACAAATGTTCAAAATGTACAGTATGTCAAATTAAAGGCAACGATGGATTTTACAAAATGAATCGTGGAGCATTCAACAGCAGGTAAAATGCTGAACGTTTCCTCTTCATCAAGAACAATAAATTATTTCACAATAGTTGTGGAATGTATTTTTTGGAGGTGGGGATGGATCAACCTTTACCCAACCATAATTTGTTAGTTTACAATTTCAGCAACCCGTGCAATATGCACGCCATGTTACTGTTACATGTTACAATGTTACTGGCACGCCAAATAAGTATACTCCTTAACTATTAGTCATATATTCAACATAGTAGAGTCATTATTTCTCCCGCCATTGTTAAGAGACCATTCCAACAAGTAGCAAAAAATAGTTGGGGGAGACGTCAACAATTTGCAACAGAACGAGGAAAGGGGAGTGAGGCAGAAAGCCCATAGGAATAGTCAAATCAAGAAGCATTTATTAAGGGCTTACTTAGCCACTGTACTGGGGATGCAGAGAGAAAGAAAAAAATACCTGGGAAGAGCATGATGGAGAGGCAGAAAACAAAGGAAAAAACAACTCCATTAAAGAGAACCGGAGAACAAGAGTTAGAAAAAGAGGTTGAGGAGGGGTCTGGAGAAAAAAGCTAAGGTGTCAGGGACGCATACGAGCTCGGAATCAGGAGCGGGTGGGGGCAAGGACCGGGAGAGACAGCTCCAACACGGGCAAGGCAGGTACTAAGACGTACGTGAAGGGCTGCTAAAGGAATGCAGAACCTGGAAGGAAAGAAGGAAAAAAAACAAAACAAAACACCCTGCAGTGTAAAGTGATGCTCAAGCCAAAAAAAAAAAAAAAGGTGATAAAAAGAGGACCAAAAACAGTGAATAGACAGGGGGCTGGGGGGGAGGGGGAAGGAGAGGAAAGAAGTAAGGGATCCTTGTTGGATAGAGAAGTGAGTGAAAATGAGAGAACAGAGATAAAAACACAGTAAGAGGAAAGGAACGAATAGAGGAAACCCAAGGAGAAGGGGGAATGATAACTAACAGAATTAAAAATGAGACCTGTCCCCCCCCCCAAAAAAAAAAAAGAAGCTCGAGAGAGCAGGAGAGACGTGCTACAAAAAGACAGGACGGAGGAGAGGGGGAGGAGGGGAGGAAAAGAGGGGGAACAGGACCGAGAATCGGGGATGGAGCCGGGGGATGGTGGAGCTCAAGGGTACAGTGGCCCCGGGACGACTAGGTGAGTAGCGCCCGGGACCAGAGGGCAGTGCCCACGCCGGGAGTGGCCTCTCGGAGCTCGGCTGCCCGACTGTCCGCACCGACCTTCACCCAGATCTCCCAGGCACGGGGCTCGGCCCGCGGGGCGGCGGCTCCAGCCCGGTCCCGGGAAGGAGGAAGAAAAGGAAGGGGAGGGGGTGTTAATAGAGGGAGGGGGCGCTTCCTTCTAGACCTGGAGGGAGATGGGGAGGAGGGGAACAGAGGCTGGCAGCGGCGACAGTTAGGGAGCAATTACCTCTCGCCCGGGTCCGCGGTTCCCACCCCCAGTCGTGTGGAGGAGCGCGTCGTCCCAGTCGAAGAATACGGCCCTCCCCCGGGTCAGCACCATCCCGCCCCCGGGGTCCCTCACATCTCCGCGGCCGCCGCCGCTCGCCCCGCCGCTGCGGATCCCGAGGAGGAGCCGGTGGGTCACCGCCGCCCCACGACTAGCCCAGTAGTACAGCCAGCGAGCATGCGCGCTACCCCAGCGCCCTAGGGAGCCCCCGGGCCAGCCTGGCGCTACCTGCGATCAACAGGTCCCGCCGCCACCGTACCCCCCCCCCTCTCCCCACACAGAGCCTCGGCCCCACCCCGCTCCGGCCCAGCGCCCCGCCCCCTTCCCCAGCCTCTTGCTCCAGCTGAGATTGCGTGAGATTTCGCCCGGGACAACCCCCGCGGCTTGTGGACTGAGTTCTCGCGAGATCTGGGCGATAGCGTCAATAAAGAGCGCGAATGGAGGTCGCTTGACGTAGGTTGAACCGCAGAAAAGGAGAGGGGGGAAAAGTCGGGAGAAGAGGCTTGAAAAGGTGGATGCTGAGCTTGTGCTGCTTCTGGGGCCTGCCTTCTTCCACCCTTTCCTCATCCATCCTCCAGGGGAAGGATTCCGCGGGGATTAGCCTTTGAACCCCGGGACAGTTGCTGTTAGCTGTAAACGGAGGAGCAGGGGTGATGAAGTTAGTTGGTCGGGGGGGACCCCCTAGGGGTGAAACATCTGTTAATATCGTCCCCCAAGAAAAAGCCCCTGGTCTCTCCCGTCCCTCTGTTCGATTATTGACTCCCGTCCTTAGTCAGGTAACATCTTTCCGTATGTTTCTAACTGATTACAACCGGAAGATTTCGTGCCGTGTCAGGTAGTGAAACGAGCAGACGAATCGAAATTTATTGGGGGAAGAGGCAGAGACGTACCCATAAAGTCGGCCCTATGAGTATTAGAGGGTTTTGTTTTAATCCCGCTGTTTCATCAATTCTGTTGTCATTTTTTTTCTGAACTTGAAACCTATTCGTAATATCTGGAACGGGTTTTTCTAATTCTTTTGGATGATGCGATACTGTTATATCAGAGCCCTTAAGAGTGAAGCTCTTACCGGTGTCTAAACGAAATCCCATCCTCTGTAGTCTGAGTATACGGCCCTGCCTGGGGTCCAGGATTATGGGAGAATACCTGTTAACTGTGTGATAGACAAAAGCACTGGCTTTGGTGTCACCGAACTTGGATTCAGATCCTGGCAGTGCCACTTATTTGTATGACCTTAACCTTTCTGAGTCTGTTTCCTCATTTGTCAAATGAAGGTGTTGGATTAGGTGACCTTCTTAGGGTCTTTTCGGTTCTAAATCTATGCTCCCATGGTAGGTACAGCATTCTTGCATATTCTTGAAGACAGCTTTTCCCCTCCCAATTTAATTTATCTCTGTCAAAAAGGCCACTTCAAGCGGATTTCTAATGCCTTTAACTTAAAAAAAAAAATCATAGCATCCCAATTCTTATATCGCTGTGCATTTTATCTTCTTGATTTTTTTTAAAAATTCCTTCCATTCTCAGAAAAATTTATTCAGCATCCTTCCATCCTCACTTGAGTCCTTTTCCAAGGTGAACCCCTTCTCTAGAATTCTCTCTTTGGTCTGATATCCCCTATTACTCTGCCATTCACGCAGTTGATGTCATTTTTTTTCTGAGAAGCCTTTGACCTGCTATCCCACTCCTCAGATTTGTTCTTCAATCAGCACTTTGGGTCAGGGATAGGGACCCTGCAGCCTGGAGACTTCAGGTTCCCCACCCCTGCTTTAGGTCCTTCAGTTACTTTAATATAAATCCTAATTTTTGTATATTCAGTGTACATTAAACTGTATTCCTGTAGATGGTGTGGCAGGTTTAAATCTTGAACTATCTCTTTTTTTCTTCATTAGCTTCTTTCTCCCACCTCCTACCCCCTACATAATCCAGCGTTGCTAGCTGCCTTCTAGCACCTAGTGTGCTCTGGGAATGTAGACTTATGTTAATATTAGCCTCAGGAAAAGTACTGTCATTTACATAACTTATTAACTCTTACATTCCCAGAAAAGCGTTGCCTAACCAGTGAATAAAATTGTGAATACAATGAGATACTGTTCTCTTTAGACTTCATCTGTTTAGATATATAACAGTTCATCTGATGTCAGCTTTGAGGAGCAACTGAAACGGCTGTACAAGTACAGCTAAAGTAGTGAGCTTAATTCTATAAATCGCATACAAAATCAGTGTCAATACTTTATAATCACACTTTATAAATATGTGCCCTATATACATGCCTATAAAAGTATGACATCCTACTTCATGGTTCTATGTATGTCAGCCTGACATGACTGAACATGAATATCCCCACTTCCCCAGTTTTTGATATTGATACATATAGCAAAATTCTGAATTGGAAAAAAAAGCAATCTTCATCCTATTTTTATATGCTATTAGCCTTAAACAGTTGCTTTATGTTGTTGGTTCTTTGTGGTTTGTTTTCCTTCCCAAATGAATAAATTACCTTGCTCTTTCTGTTTTTACTTGGTTTTAATGGGTGTGCTTGGGAAAGATGGAATTAAGTATACTGCCTAGGTATCTCAATGCAGTGTGTTACTGTCTGCTCACCTGACTACAAACCTCTACTACTTAATCAGTTAACGCTCCAATTCCATGGCATCTGATAAAAACCAAGCTGCTTGTACCTTCTTCATCCCCATTTCATTATGTTTCATCTTTGATGGATACCCCAGAAATAAAGGTGATCACACTAGACACTTGGCACTCATTTTATATCCTAGACAAACTCCTTTCATGTGTATGAAAACAGACCAGCGTTTTCCATTCCTGGTTGGCAATACTCTAGTTTGTCTTTCTTCACTGGAGTCTAAATGAACTTGACAAACTTTCAAAATATTTGTGGTTGAGGTTTGGAAGGATAGGAAGAGAAAATATTTCTCAGTCACAAATATCTGATAATACGATGTCCCAATTCTAAGAGAGAAATTGCTGCTCTATGGAAACCAGAGTTTATAGAAAAAAATTTATAATTTTATTTTGCATATACCAACACTAAAGCTTTATCTGTGAAGATGAGCAGAAAGACAATAAAAATTTAGCCAGAAGGAATATATAAATATCACCCTGAGGTCCTACTGATAGAAATTTGAATGCCATTTGCCATTCTATAGCTTTTTAAGTTACTTTAAAACCTGTATAAATGTCCATGAATTTTCCTTTATTTGCCCTAAACCAGACATAAAAATTAGTTTATAAAGCAAAGGTCATTTATCTTTTTTGGCTAATATGAACTTGACCCTTAAATTCCATAAGGCTTGTTCAATTTGAATTTTGTAATTGAATATATTTTTCAGCTATCTCAGGTTCTTTTATTATGACAAATTATAATCCATTTGTGGCATATTAACATTTGCTTTGTATACATGTCTGTAAAATTCTGACATTCCACTTCATTAAGTGAGCCCTGACCTTACTCTAAGTTGGAATCTAACCCACTCCATCTCCACCCAGTTTCTCTACTAAAATTCAAATCCAGTTAATCATTTTGTGGAGGTGAGGCTGGAATCTCAGAGGCTATCTCATTGAAGAACAATCTGTGTCATATCTTGCCAGGCCAGAAAGACCTGTTCAAATGTGAGACAAACAGGATATGTCTTGTCATTCAAAAATCAGCTTGGTAAAATTCTGAGGGGTGTATTATAAGAAAGTTGACCATTAAGTGCTTAAATGCTGAATTTTTTGGCTACAGCAACCCAGAAGGTTGTCTATTTACAGTATGGAGCACATGCTATCTATGCTAGCAAAAAGAGTACCCGTACTAATGAAATCAACATATCTTTTGGAATATTGAAGTAAGCAAAAAATTCTTAATCAACAGATATTTTCATAGTCCATACACTACAATGCACTATGCTAGGTGCCGTGTGGTATAGAATAGTGTGTGTTACATAGTAAGGCCTTAAATGCTTGTTTGATTGAATGAAACTTGGACCCTGGCCTTGAAGACCTTACAGACAACTAAGATGTATGCAGTTAAAATGAAACACAATAAGCTTATGTTTTACAAGGTACTGTATTGGCAACTAAGGAATGCAAATGCCAGTATTTGTCTTCAAAGAATTTATGGCATCCTAGGGGTTATGGATAATACACAAATATTGTTATAAAATAGAATAGGAACATAGTTCAGGTGCAAAATGCTAAAAGTCATCTAAGGAAGAAGTTTCTTTTAGTTGAGAGGATCAGATGAAATTTCATGGAAGAAGACTTTGGAGATGGACCTCAAAGGATAGGTAGAATTTCAGGAGGCAAGATTAAAAGTGAAGGGGTGTGGGGGCAGGGCTTTCCAGGAATGAAGGACATGCATAGAGGTGAGAATGTGTAGGATAAGTTCTGGAGATGCTTCCATGGAACAAAGAAGGAATGTATAATAAATGATGGAGAGAAAAGACTAGAAAGGGTGATTGTAGCCAGGCTGAAGGATTTTTCAGTGCCAGAAAGAGTCGGGGACCTAAATTCAAATTCTAACTCTGCTACTTACTATGTATGTGGTCTTACACAAGTCACCTGGGCCTATTGGCTCATTTATAAAATGAAAGGGTTGTAGTAGAGGGCCTCTGATTCTATTTCACTTTATCTGTGGTCCTATATTTTCTCACTCAAGCTACACAAAAACCCGGGATGCAAATACTATAGGGTATCATTCTCATTTACAATGAGGAACCTAAAAGTCAGGTAGTTTAAAAGTGGTAAATGTCTGGAGAGGATGATTAGGGAGAAACTTGAACCCATTTCTTCCTGACTCCAAATCTAGCATAGCTCTTCCTGCTTTAAATCTATATTCTTAAGACTTGATTTCATAGGTCATAGGGAGCATAATGCATGAACACAACCAATTCCATGCTGAATGTGTCACAAAATTATCTGAAAGTTCAGAGGAGAGATAGATTTCATTGCATAAGAAATTTTTGATTGAACAATTTTTGTTAGGATATAAGAATTGATCTCATAATAGTTAATCACAAATAGGTAGTTTGTTTCTCTTATAGAAATCAAGGAAGGCTTCATGAAGAAAGTATTTGATCCTGATTTTGAAAATAGTTGTAGATGTGTATCATATGCTGTTTATTTTAGTTAACAACCAAGGCATACATATTGAACTATTTAAAATTTTTCTTTATATTGACATTTCCCCTGTGATTACATGTTCTCTTTAATCTTCAAGTAGTAGGCTAATTCCTTTATGACTTAGAGATCTTCAGTAGATTCAAAAAGGGCAAACAATGCTATAGACATGATAAAAGAGAAAATACAACTTTGGAAGCAAGAATTCAATTTCTACCTCAACCAGTACTTGAGAAAAAGAAATTAGATTTCTCCCTTCCCCTTCACTAAATCTAAATATACCCAATACTTTTTTTTAAAGAACATTTTTATTTTATTTTTGTCTCAATTACATGTAAAAACAATTTTTAACATTCATTTTTTATAATTTTTGAGTTCCAAATTTGCTCTCTTCCTTCCCTCCCCCCACACCCCTGCCACAAACACTTTGATATAGGTTATATGTGTGCAGTCATGCAAAACATGTTTCTATATTAGCCATTTTACAAAAGAAAATAGACCAAAAAAAACCAAAACAAGAAAATAAAGTTTAAAAAGTATGCTTCGATCTGCATTCAGATTTGATCAGTTCTTTCTCTGGAGGTAGGTAGCATTTTTCATTATAAGTCCTTCAGAATTGTCTCATATCACTGTATTACAGAGAATAGCAAAGTTATTCACAGTTGATCATCATACAATATTGCTGTTACTATGTACAATGATCTCCTGGTTCTGCTCACTTCACTTTGCATCAATTCCGTAAGTTTTCCCAATATCCTATACTTCTTAACCCACAGAATGTTTTATACTTTGGGGCAGACATTATAGCAGGATAGGGAGTTTCAATGTCATTTGCATTTGATTGGAAGAGGAGAGAAAATAAGGCTACAAATGTGACCTTAAACATCTCCTTTGATAGCAGCAATGTTGCTGTACTTGGAGCTTATCTTCAACTGGCAAGAGGATAGTAAAACCCACACAGAGAAGCACTTTTCTGTTTTTGGAAAGGAGGCATTGGGTGGTTTACTGGTAGGTAAAGGTGGACTCATGGCCTTGATAGCTGCTTTTCCAGAGCACCATCCTGACCATTACTTTACCACCTGACCTGTAACTTCACCTTAAAACTCCTGAGTCTAGTCATCTGATTTGCCACTGTTCCCTAAGGATCATTGGACCTTTCTATTGGTCTCGTAGCTGAACCTTCCTAGATGTATTATCTCAGAATGTGAGCTTGACATCAGGACCAATCCCAGTCTTCCATTTGAATCTCCTTCACCAGGGAGCATCGGGCAACAGTAAGCATTTGATAATCATATTTTCATTCATTTAGTTATAAATAACACAGAATGATATGAAAGACCTCTAGTACTAGATTCCAAAACGCAAAATCTATCTTAGTTTTGTTACAGATAGCACTGGAATACATATTTAATGGATGTAATTTAAATACATAATAATATAAGGAAAAGGCACCCTCATTTATCACTATTATTTTCTATCGGTTAATAACATTGTAAACTAAACAGTTCCTTTAGTAATTCATTTAGCTATTCTTTAGCTATACATTTAACCTTTTAACCAAGAATAAATAATAGATACAAACCACATGAACAATAACAGAGTTTGGCATCTTTCCCATTCTTCTATTTAGATAACAATGATATTTTTGGCCCAAAAATACTTCTAAATTGATACTGTGCCTTTAATTCCAGTGTTGTTTTACTACAGATCAGGTTATCTCACTCCACCACCTACCCATACTCCCTGCTTCAAAGTTGCATAATATTAATACAGTTACAGATCAAATCGCTAAATGAAATGGACACTTCATGTCTGGGCAGCTCTTAAGCTGAATATTGTAAATCTGAAAATTACTCTATGGGAACTTGTTTCATATGTGTAAATCACTAGATGTTAATTAAGTAAATAAGCATTCCTTTTCTTTTGAGATAATTTATGACTTTATTCATGTCATTTTCATACTTGTTAACTTCCAGAAATTTAAAAGGAAATGTAAAATATATTGAAATGGTTTTATAACATTTCCCGTTAGCCCAATTCTTTGATTCTTTTGGTATTTTATGCAGGGAAAAATTTAAGAATTACTTAGTACTTCTAAAGGATTGAAAAAAAAAACTATCTAACCTGTATCTCCCACCTGTAACCCCTCACCTACCCATAGATGCCTGTAAACATACTTTAGTATTTTCAAATTAAGGAAAGAAAAGTTGAGTGGTATCTTATAAATTACTTCAACATTTAGGAAGACAAAGAGCCAATGAGATGAAGCATTTAAACCAAATATCACTGTAGAATTTGTTTCATTTCAAGCTTTCACCTACACTATTGCAACAGCCCCTTAGTCTCCTTGACTCAAATTTTTCACATACCAGTCTATCCTCCACCTAGATGCCAAAATCATTCACTTGAGTACAAAGTGGACCAGGTCACTTAACTATTCAATAAACCCTAGTGGCTCTTTATTGCTTATGTGATAAATTAGAAACTCTTGACGTTTAAAGCCCTTCACAAACTGACCCTCACCTATCTTTCTAACCTCTTTATACATTATTCTTCACATATTTTGTGATCTAACCACCTTTGTAGCTGCTAGTCAGCTAACCAGGTCATGGTTAGGTTATAACTGAAGTGAGGGTCCAGCATTTGGCTATGAAGTTGTAAGACTGGGCTCTTGCATAGTGATGAGAAGAAGTGAAATATAGGAGTGTGGGGCTATAATGGATGAAGGGTTGGTATAGTAGCCCCATGATTGGCTACCACAGGATACAATATCTTGTCTCACCTTCTGATTGGTCGATCACACACCCCCTAGGGATCATAGCCCCCTAGCAGATTTCCGCCCCCACTCTGAAGACCTCTGCTTTAGTTAGCTCTCAAAGACTGTTTCAGAGAAGGTCCGACCTGCATTGGTATGCAGGGAATTTCCTCATTAGAGAATTCCATACCAATGAAGGCATAGGTTATTCTGTACATAATTATATGTGTACATTTTGTCTACCACATAGAAGTTAAACTCTTCAAGTGTAGGGATTATTTCACTTTTGGAATTTGTTTCCCACAGAATCTAGCACAGAGCCTGGCATATAGTAGATATTTAATAAATGTTTGTTGATTGATTGGTATAACAATTTATTACTTCATAACTTAATGTTGTAACTTAATTTTTCACTGCTCCATATTTCTTAATTTTCCATTCTCTAGAAAAACCCCTATGTAAGTCTCAATGACCAAATCAGCTTCTAGTTTATAATACACCATTATTTTTTTAATTGTTCTCTTAAAATGCTTGTAAGGGGTGCAGAGCCAAGATGGGGAAGAAAAGGCAGAGAGACGAGCCTGAGCTCTCCCCACAACCTCTCCAAAGACCTTTAAATAATGCCATAAAACAAATTCTGGAGCAGCAGAACTCACAAAAGGGAAAGGTGAAACAGTTTTCCAGGCCAAGACAGCAGGTCAGGACCTTAAAGGTCAGCAGGAAAGGTCTGTTGCCCTGGGTGAGAGTGGAACGCAGTCTAGTGCAGGCCTCTCCAGTGCAGACCAGGCCCCAGCAGACCTGGAATAAAAGGTCTTGGGAGTAACTGAATCAGCAGTGGCAGCAGCTACTTCCAGAGTTTTCAGTCCACAGATGTTAAGGGAACTGAACAACTGGTTGGAAAATTATAGGGATCTTTTCAGTGACACTAGGGGCAGGACTTTGTTGCTTTGCCCATACACAGGTCCAGGTTGCAGTCCTGGGTGGCAGTCCCAGGGCAAGGAGGAGCAGTAACACACACCAGAGCTTATGGCTTCAATGAAGCTGGGACCCTGGTCACAGTTCCTGGGCAGAAAAGAGTGCTTGTAGTCACTCACAGAACAGAGCACAGGCCAGGAAAGTAGTAAATGCACCTCTCCTTAGATTGTACTACCTTGGAAGAATTGAAAATTTACAGGTCCCTAGAAGTATCTCTGAAAATAGCTGCACAAAACACATGAAGCTTGGGACAGTGCATCCTTGACCCTTGAAGCAGAACCATACTTTAGCAGAGTTAAAAGTCAAGAAATAGGCTGGAAAATGAGCAAACAACAGAAAAAAATTCTGACTATATAAAGTTACTGTGCTTACAAGGAAGGTCAAAATACACACTCGGAAGAAGACAGCAAAGTCAAAACTCCTACATCCAAAGCCTCAGAGGAAAATATGAATTGGTCTCAGGCCATGGAAGAACTTAAAAAGGATTTCAAAAATCTAGTAAGAGAGGTAGAGGAAAAATTAGGAAGAGAAATGAAAGTGATGCAAGAAAATCACAAAGAAAGAGTTAATAGGTTGGTAAAGGAGGCACAAAAAAAACACTGAAGAAATTAACACCTTAAAAAATAACAGTAGGCCAAATGGTAAAAGAAATACAAAAATCCAATGAGGAGAAGAATGCCTTCCAAAGCAGAATTGACCAAATAGAAAAAGAGGCACAAAAGCTCACTGAAGAAAATAATTCCTTAAAAATTAGGATTGAGCAAGTGGAAGCTAATGACTCTATGAAACATCAAGAAACAATAAAACAAAATCAAAAGAATGAAAAAAAAGAAGACAATGTGAAATATCTCATCAGAAAAAGAACTGACCTGGAAAATAGATCCAGAAGAGAGAATTTAAAAATTATTGGACTTCCATGATCAAAAAAAAGAGCCTAGACATCATCTTTCAATAAATTATTAAGGATAACTGCCTTGATATTCTAGAACCAGAAGGTAAAATAGAAATTGAAGGAATCCGCCCATCACCTCCTGAAAGAGATCCCAAAAAGAAAACTTCCAGGAATATTATAGCCAAATTCCAGAGCTCCTAGGTCAAGGAGAAAATATTGCAAGCAGCCAGAAAGAAACAATTCAACTATTGTGGAGTCACAGTAAGATAACATGAGATTTAGCAGCTTCTACATTAAAGGATTGGAGGGCTTAGAATATAATATTCTGGAGGGCAAAGGAGCTAGGGTCACAACCAAGAATCACCTATGTGGCAAAACATTATAATTTTTCGGGGGGAAAATGAATATTTAATGAATTAAATGCTTGACTTTCAAGCATTCCTGATGAAAAGACCAGAGGTGAATAGAAAATTTGACTTCTAAAAACAAAACTCAAGAGGAGCATAAAAAGGTCAACAGGAAAGGGAAATCATAAGGGACTTAGTAAGTTTAAACTGCTTACTTTCTGACCCAGGAGGGTTTCCTGGAGAAATTGATATCTGAGTTTAGGGAAATAGAGAGGTATAGAAGACAGGCAGGTTTGGGGAAAAGGTGGTGAGTTCTTTTTTTGTACTTGTTCAGTTTGAGAAGACTATGGAACATCCAGTGGAGATGTCCAGCAGACAGTTGATGATGCAAAACTAGAATTCAAGGTGAGAGACTGGGACTTATCATCTGAGATGATCATTGGAAGTTGATGAAATCACTAAGGGAAGCATGAAGAGCCAAGAAGAGGGTCTAGGACTGAGAGTCCTGAGAAATACTCATATGTAAGGGGCTGTGTGGTGGTTTTAGCAAAGGAAATTGGAAAAGGGACGGTTAGGTAAAAGAGGACGATCTCACAAAACCAAGGGAAGAGGAAAGAGCCATGAGGAAGGGGTGGTCAACAATGTCGTGTCCCAAAGAGAGGTCAAGAAAGATGAGGACTTCAGAAAAGCCATTGGATTTTCCAATTTAATTGAATGCAACAACCATTTAAACACCTACTATATAAAAAGTGCTGTGGATTCAGAGGTAAAACAGTCTGTCTTCAAGAAACTTACATTGTACAGAGAGGATGCAACATGTTTACAGATGAGTAATACAAAATAATTTCAAGAGGTAGAAGACACTAAACTGATGGGATAAAGGACAACTTCTCAAAAGGGGTAGCACCTGAATTGAATCTTCAAGTAAGGTTCAAGGATTTTAAAGAGGTAAAGGTGAGGAGATGATAGGTTCTAGACATAGAGTAAAAACTGATACAAAGACATAGAGATGGGAGTTAAGAGATTTTGGTAACTTTGAAGAGGTGGAGTAAAGGACTGGAAATCGAATTGTCCGGGGATGTGGAATGAATGATAAAGAAGTGGCTGCAGTGAAAGTAGACAACTCTTTCTAGGAGCTTGGGAGGGAAATTTAATACATTTTGTTATCTTAAATGGAGCCTGTCTTCCTATCATCTCCCTTCTTTTATTTGTTATATACAGAGAAAAACTACATTTTTGTGGCTTTACTTTGTATTCTGTTATTTACTGGAGCAATTACTTTACTAAGTTATTAATCAAATTAAGATGATTTGCCTCTTCTTTGCCTATAGTGTTTTTCCTCAATTTTTTTCTTGTCATAAGACTGTAGCTAGCCTGTATAGCAGTATGTCAAATAAAGACAGAAACAAATGAACATCCATGCTTTACCCCATGATGCTACTGGGAAAGCTTTCAGTGTTTAGCATGCATGCGTGCTATATTTTGTCAAAAGCTTTTTCTGTTTATTGATATAACTATATGATTTAAAAATTTATTAATATGATTTTTATACATATAGGTTTCCTAATGTTGAACTATCTTCACATAAATACAACTTACTAATAGTGAATAATTTTGAACATCTCTAGCCTCTTCACTAATATATTTTTTAATATTTTTCAGCATATTATATCAGTAAGCATGAAGAGGGTTACAGAATGATAGCTTGAGGGGATGGCAAGGGCAAATAGCAATGATTTTCTAAAGTACTTTCCAGCTCTAAATCTTATGATTCAAACATTTTTGGGGGCAGCTGCTGCTGTGAGTATAAATAGGATACAATGGGAAGCAAAAGAATAACTATTTGGTTGTAGTTTCAGTTTCTTGGATTTCCTAATGGCAAAGCATTTGTTTGGATCATTTAGAATTATTTTAGAAGACGGGAGAAATTCCTCCACCAGCAATCTCTTGATGTTCTATAAAATATATTGACATAATATCAAATTGCCATAATAAAATGTTTTCTAAATTACCTTTCTTACAGTGATTGAAGCATAACATAGTTAGTATTTACTTTGGTGTTGTCTTTTGAGCTGCTAAAAGAGAATAGGTGACAGCAGAGTTAAGATAAAAGAAAATTAAATTCTTCCAGATGATTCTGAACTTCATTGTTAATAGAGATCAGCTTCTGGGGATAGTTGCTTACCCTACCTTGAGACTAGCCTATTTTTAAAGTAACGTTTTCTCAAATTTTTCATTCAATGAACCACTTCATTGGCAATATATAGCTATACACACACACACACACACACACACACACATACATATGCAAAAAAGAGAGTGTTTATTACATCAGCTCCTATTTATCAACATAATACAAAACAAACAAAAATTCAAAAAATAATTCTAAGATTAATAGCAATTCTAGCAATGATTGAGATTACTCCTGATTTCCATTGCATGCTCTAAATCTGAGACTGACTAAAATTTTATCTGATTTCAGTGATAGCAAAGAACATAGCAAAGAACTGAAAACAAAGTTGATGCACATCGATTGTGCAAGGGCCAAACAAATTATGGCAATAGAATATTACTATGTAGCAAGAAATTATACATATATAATATATATAATGAATATAGCAAAGCTTAGAAAGACTTAGATGAATTGATGCCAAATGAAGTAAGCATAGCCAGGAAAATTATATACCCAATGACTACAATAATATAAATGGTGAAACAGCAACAGTAACAAAATAAATGAAACTGAATTCTACAAAATTATATTGAACAATCTTGGCTCCAGAGAAGAATTTGAGAAAACACCTCCTCCTGCTCCTTTGCAGAAGTGGGGGAACTACAAGTGTGAAATGTTGTGTACAATATCAGGATTAAAAAAAATTCATTGGTTTGTTTTGTGGAATTTTTTTCCTTCTCTTTTGATCCATTATTATAAGGAATGGCTCTCAGGGTCAGGGGAGTTGGGGGGGGGGGAAGGATAAAATGGTAAATGTAGGTAATATAAAAACGAGAGATATCAATACAATTTATTTTTTAAAAAAGGCTTTCTCCAGACCAAATCCTTCACTGACCAGTCTCTTCCATACAATATCTTATTTTCTATTCCCATTCTATCATCTTTCTTTCCAGTTGTGTTACGTTTTCTCCTTTCTGCAGTTCTGAGGGATCTTGGCAACAAATTGGGGGTGGGGGATTGGTGAGAGAGAATGAAGAATCTTGGATGGCACTAATGTTGTGGGCCTGGGTGAGTGGGCTGGGAGAATGATGATAGGTATCCTTAACAGTAATAGGGAAGTGTGGAAGAGGGGAAGATTTGGGAGAAATATGGGTCCAGTTCTGAACATATCTGAACATGTTAAGACGTCTATGGGATGTCCAGTTTTAGATGTCTAATAGGCAATTTGAGATTCGATACTGGAGATCAGGTGAAGGAGATCATATACCCGCCAAACTGAATTTCTTGCCTTTCCTCAGTCTCATCCTACATTTTTCTTCTGTGCTTTCAAAGGAAAGATACGTTATATCTGTTGACTCTAATGGACTCTCTCCTCCCCTTATCTACATTTACTGATATTCTCTTCCTTTAAGGCCTACCTCAGGTGCCATTTCATCAGTCATAACCAGAGTTGAGCCCCTCTACCCTGAAAAATCATCTCAACCTCCCAATTTACTCTTTCTGTCAACAGTAGCATCATGTCTCTGGAAACCTAGACCTAAAATTTCAGTCACTTTGGCCATTTCCTTTCCTTCATCCCCTATATCCAATCATTCCTTATGTCCCTATCCTTTCAATTCCCCCCCCCCTTTTCCCTATAACAAGAGCCAGGAATAAATACTAAAAAGAGAGATTACATTTAAAATAACTATAAAACTATGAATAATAACTGGAAATTAGCTACCGAGGACTTACAGAAATGCATTCTTTACAGAAATAAAATGAGGTTTTAAACAGTAGGAGAGTTAGTAATGCTTCACATCTGAGCAATGCCATGATAATGAAAAGAACAACTCCAAGTTAATTTCCAAATTCATTGCTATACCAATAACTACCAAAGAGTTACTTGATAGAGCTAGACAAAAATAGTAACAATTAATGTAGACAAACCAAATGTTAAAATTTCAAGGGAAATGATGAAAAAGTAGGGATGAAGGGGCTTAGCATTCCAAATCTCAAATTATAGTAAAAAGAAGTAATTATGGCAACTATTTGGTACTAGATAAAAAGTAGGACGACAGAAATGTGGACCAGACTAGATAAGCAAGTGCTAGAAGCAAACACAATATGTTCAATAAACCCAAAGACAAAAGCTACTGGGGAAAAGACTCCCTCCTTGACAAAAAACTGCTAGGAAAAGGAGAAAGCTATTTGGTAGAAGACCTAGAAGATAGGAAGAAGGGGCACCTAAGTCAGGTTGGGATGAATGGTGGTTTCATTGGAAGAGGAGTGCTTTTTAGGAAGAGGAGAGAACCTCCTTCACATGGAAGTGGAAAAAGGCCGGTTAAGTCTAGGGAATGACAAGCAGTCCAGTGTCGAGTAAACGAAAGAGAGGAGTGTGAGTTGAACTTGGAAAGATAGATTATAGTCTTCCTGATTCCAGGTGAAGCACTTTAATCACTGCACCATTCTAGTCCCCACCTGGAATGCCCTATTCCCTTCCTCTTTGCTTATCTAAATCTTGGGCATTCTTCCAGATCTAGTTCAAGTCCTTACTCTTCCAAACCACAATGCCATAGGTAATAAAATTTTAGAGCTAAAAGGGATAATTTAGTTCAATTGTCTCATTTTACAGTTGAGGAAACATAGGTGTAGTGAGATGAAATCGTTGTTCACACAGAGAGGTCTAAGGTGGGGTTTTGAACCTTGGTACTCTAACTCCTGGAAAAGGAAGTGGCAAACTACTCTAGTATCTTTGTCAGGAAAAATCTGTGGACAAAGTCCATGGGGTCACGTAGAGCCAGATGTGATTGAATGACTGAACAATAAAAACTATGATCCCACATGGGCAGCTTGGTGGTGCAGCAGATAGACTGCCAGGCCTGGAGTCAGGAGGACCTGAGTTCAAATCCAGCCTTAGACACTTACTAGCTGTGTGACCCTGGGCAAGCCACTCAGCCCTGTTTGCCTCAGTTCCTCATCTGTAGAACAAGCTGGAGAAGGAAATAGCAAACCATTCCAGTATCTTTGCCAAGAAAACCCCAATTGGGGTCATGAAGATTCGGAAACAACTGAACAACAACAATACTCTGACTCCAGAGCCAGTGTGACCTTGGGCAAATCATTTAAGTTCTTTAGCCACACAGATGTGAAAAACTCTCATCTGTAAAATGAAAGAATTGGTCTAGTTGACCTCTGAAGGCCCAGACCTTAAAGCTTTAAATCTATAACCTTTGCGTAAGGAGATTCCCTAATATGACACTTGGCACATTCTACTGGGGGACAGAAGGAACAATTTTACTTGTGGGGGCTGCTGGGTGGTACAGTGAATGGAGCCCAGAGTGTGAAATTAGGAAGATCTGAGTTCAACTGTGGTTCAGACACTAGTACTGTGACCTTGGACTAGTCATTTAACCTGTTTGCCTCAGTTTTTCATCTATAAAATGAGGACAGTAATTGCTGTGAAGATCAAATGAGATAAAGATTTTGAAATGCTTAGCATATTGCCTAGCATATAGTAAGTCCTATATAAATGTTAACTCTAAGTACTATTATTATTGGGGTTTTACTGACACAATTTTGTTTTGTAGGAGTTACCACTAGTATAAAAGCCAATGCTCATGCAGAAACAGCTGGAATCAACCGTGGACAGGTATGAGGTGAAGAGAAATGAACTGAAAGGAGATTTTTTTTCCCCTCTTCTTTCTTCAATTCCTTCTTTCTTTCATTCTTTCCTTCATTCCCTCCCTAGACCTGTGGCTTCATTATTCGTAGTGTCAGAACTCCTTCCACTAATGTAGATTGACAACTCATTTGTAACTTATTTGTTTGTTTTTGATAAGGAATGACTAAGTTTATTGAATGAAAAAAATCCAGCCACAACTTCCCCTCCATCCATAGACCCAAGAGTGCATCTGGACAGGAGAAATTGAGAAGAGTGAAGCAATGCCATAATTACGTAAGTTTCTATAATATTTTTCCCTTTGAATCACTGTTTTAAAAAAAATCACTTGAAAGTCACTTGGCTATTTTCTTGTGAGCAAAGAAAAAAGAGAACTACAACTTTGTTGATTAATTTTTTTGCATAGTGCTAACTAGACTTCATTGCTCCCTGGCATTATGAGTAACGTGAACTGAGCATAAAATTGAAACTTTAACACCTCTGCTTGGCTTCTCTCTCTCTTAATATCTGTGACCTTGTGAAAATTGCATAACTTCTTTTTCTAGTTTCCTCATCTGTAAGAAAGGGATAATAATCAGAACCTGCTTCTTGAGGATGTTGTGCAATCTCTGGCTGCAAATACTACTTTCAAACACCATGTAACATATCTGCTGGCTATTGCTGTTGTTATTTGCAAGGGTTTTTGGAAATGCTTTATGGTTTTTATGAATTGTGAATTTAAAAAATAGATTTATAATAAAACTACCCAGTGTTAGTACTTGTGAGTATGTAAATATATATTACCCTATGTAACCATATATACCTATGTGTATATATAAAAATATATGTGTATGTGTAACATGTGTATATATATCAATATATTTATATCGATTTCCTAATTCTGATCTTTCCTATACTCTATGCTTCTTCAGAGAGAGAGAGAGAGAGAGACTATGTATAGACCACATGTACAATCTGTCTCTGTCTCTCTCTGTCTCTCTGTCCCTGTCTCTGTCTCTCTCTCTCTATCTCTGTCTATATATATATATATATATATGTATGTATGTATGTATATATTCACAGAGAAAGACAGAGAAAGAGAGACACAGAGACAGAGAGAGAGAGAGACTACAAAACCACACCAAACTCCAGTCCTCACCACAGATTTTGGATCCTCTTAGGCAATGGAAAATAAAAAAAAACAAAAACAACTGACTTTAAACAGTACCCTGAACCAAACCACTGAATTTAAGGGGAAAAAAGTCATCATACGGGGGGAAAAAACAACACCTTTTTTCCAGCTACTTTAGCCCTAGGACTAATAGGATTCACTAGAGAGGAAAAAAAACAATTAAATCATCTTTTTCTAATATAGACTAGCATGTTTTATTGTTTTCAAAGGAAGCTATGAAATTCATTCATCCTTAGATTGCTTTCAAAACTTCATTTTGCCATTTTCCTTGTGAGTATAGGACATTAGGTTTTGTTGACTGTTTTGGTATCTGCATTAAATTGGTGTTTTGATGTGCATTTAAAGACACCTCTCAGTTATTTGGCCAATATGATTAAAATAGCCTGTTATATGCAGTTCATTTTAAAATTATTGATGTGTTAAGCAAGCAACTTTTTATAGATATACTCTATTTGCATAAACCTTTTGGGTTTGAGCAGGTTTTTAGTACCTTTTTCAAAAGTTTAATAAAATGTCCTTTTTGGTGATTTTTTAAAAATTATCTGTTTTCATCACCTGTGTTAAAAATTTTAGGGTTATAGAAAAAATGAAATTTTATTGTGCTTACCCATAATAAATTATATTGGGGAATTACTAATGGTCATAGTTATTATTTTAGATGTTATGATATTAATACACTTTAGTAATGAGAGGGGAAAGAAAACACACACTGCCCTTTAATGGGAAACGTTTTTTTTTTTCATACCATCAGCCACAGATTTCTTTATTTTAAATTTGCTGATCAAACTTTCAGTTACAATATATGTGGCAAAAACCCAAACCAAACCAAACCAAAACAGAAAGATAACACACAATATCTGCCACATTTCCACTTATCTCTACTTTTGACCTGGTAATGGGGAAGGTTCTTACTCTAGTCATTTCAGAAATCTGGATAGAGGACTGATATCAATTCTATGGAAACTAAAGGATGGATAGATAGATATAGATATGATATATGAATGATAACAATAGGTAATAACAACTAACATTTATATAAGACTTACTGTGCTCCAGGCACTGTGCTAAGCACTTTATAGTTATTATCTCATTTGATCCTCAAAACAGTAGGTGCTGTTATCATCCCCATTTTACAGAGGAGAAAACTGAGGCAAGGAGAAGTTAAGAGACTTGCCCAAGGTCACACAAGTAGTGGCTTAGTGTCTGACAGGCAGTTTGAGTCTCTGAGGCCAGATCTGAATTCAAGACTTCCTGACTCCAGACCCAGCCTTCTATCCACTGTGCCAAGAAGGAGGTACAATACTGGAAAGCATGTCTAGAGATGAGGGAGGTTGTTGGAAGCTGGCCTAGGTATGGTAATATTAGAAGAAGCGGTGGTTATAGTGTTTTTAAGGAGAACTACACTAGCCCAGGAGCAGGAAATGAGCATGGATTAGTATGGAAGCTTAGGTTATTGTTGTTTTGTCATTTCAGTCCTGTCTGATTATTCATGACTCCATTTGGAATTTTCTTGGCACAGTTACTAGAGTGGTTTGCCATTTCATTCTTCAGCTCATTTTACAGATGAGGAAACTGAGGCAAATAGAATTAAGTGACTTGCCCAGGGTCACATAGCTAGTAAGTGTCGGAGGCCAGATTTGAACTCAAGAAGGTGAATCTTCCTTTAGGGCTGGCACTCCATCCATTCCTCTACCTGGCTGATCCATGGAAGCTGAGAGCCCATGGTAATGCATTTTGTATGTGCACTTGGATATGAAAGCAGAGACTGAAGGTAGGCTCATGTTGTTTGCCTGGGTTTTCCTTCTCCTGCATAATCAGTGTGGGGTGTGTGTATGTGTGTGTATGTGTGTGTGCGCGCGCGCGCGCAGTGTAACCACCAGGTACACAATGGTGCAAAGCTGTAGGATCAGAATTGGATCTACTACAGCTTATCTGAATCATGGGTGCTGGTAAGTTCACTTTTGGTTTCCTCTTTTAGAAGAAGGATACCTGGAAGAGGATTAGGAAAGCTAACTGTATGGATACTTTATAAATAAGTACGTAAATAGTACATATATTTGAAGTAAAATTACAGAAACTGTCTCATATATATAAAATTATATGAAGCCATTCCTCACTGTTGAAGGTCTTCCAAAATCTGCTTTTCTCCCCTACAGAAACAGACAAGAGCATCCAAAAGGATCTTTTATTCTCTTAAAGTACCATGTAGCTTCTCACCACCAAACCTTTGTTCATGCTGTTCCCCTAGCTTGAAATTCATTCCATTTTTTTCCAGAGTAAATCCTTCCCTTTCTTCCTGATCCGAAGCCATTCTTCATTCACAAAGCCTTCTCTTACTATTCCAAAGTAACCATTTTCCTCCTCATAGGACACACTGAGAGGCGGTGTGTCATAGAGGAGCAATCACTGATTCTGAAGTCAAATGGCCTTGTTTGAGCTGAATTAATTTCCTGTTTCTGCAATTTACTCCTTGTGGAACAGGTAACAATCTTTCTGTGCCTCTATTTCTTTATCTATAGAATGAAGAGGTTGGACTAAATGGTTTCTAAAGTGTATTCCAACTTTAAAACCCCCAGATCCTAAGGTTTCTCCTTTAATGTTTATTATCTAATACCACTCATTTGGCATATATTGTGTTTTTTATTGTTATTTATCATTTATGGAAAGGTCTTATCTCCTCCAACTAGACTGTAACCCCTCAAGGGCAACCATTGTGCTGTATATCTCTTTGTATCCCTAGAATCTAGCACAGTGTTCTGCACACTCAGTAAATATTAGATACTTAATAGAAGTCTGTTAATGATGATGCTAATTAAAGGATAAACTGATTCCTATTATGCATCAGAAATTTCCCACCATCGTAGAATTATTCTTAGAACACTCTCAGAGGCTTAATGAGGAGTGAAAGGAGTAGAGGGAAACCAGCCCAGTAAGGAGTGTTTCTAATTCTAAAGCAGAGATAGTGACTGGGAGTTTTGAGGCGACAGGAGACACAGGGTTGCTGAGACTGTTATGAATCCCATTTGACTGGTGTATTTGAGGTAGCTGCTCCCTTTTAAGTTGATGAAGCTGAGACAAAAAGCTAATGACTCTTTCTACCCATTCCTTTTCACCCCATCTACGTGCAAAAATCTGGGAGAGAAGTAAACTAGGAGGAGGAAAAACGATGGCACCTGTTTCTACATCGGTGACCATCTCTTAGTCTAGTCAACTTTTCATTCTGGTCTATGTACAATAAACTACAATCACAGCATGCTAAGCCTCTGAGGCTGTGGGCTGAGCAGACTGGAAAATGACCTGACAGCAAAATATTTCATGAGATATGGGCTTTGCCAGCTAGAGAGTGAAGATTACATACACACACACACGCATACACATATATGTGTGTATATGTGTTTTGTAATATTTTGATCTATATTCCATTTTATCTCCTAGCTTAAATTTGGAACATGGCCAGTGATGGGTTAACAGATGCTTGTTTTTCTACCTTGTATGCATGGGGAATGGGAAAGAGGGAGCAGCACAGGCATTTGCAGACTTGAATTTTTCTGGGACTCAAAGGAAATATTACTATCTATTAGAAAAGAGTCTACCCTGTGTGCATATACCAAAGAAGGGGTTGGTGATTTGAGGCTATTTAAGTAGAGTGCTACCTATTATTCCATTACTTTCATAGACCACAATTTGATTAGTCATTCTCCAATTGGCAGGTCCTATCCCTTTCTGCTACATCTCTGTAGTCATAACCATACCTATTTACTCTGACATGCTTTCTTCCTGCTGACTAAAGGAGGCAACACACAAACCACAACAAAAGTTGCATGTGGTGGCCTGTTTTACAAATTAATGGAAAACATCCACATAAATGTGTTAAATTAATGCAGACTGGTGCCTGCATTAAAAGTCTGGACTCCTGAACAAAAATGCCAGATAGGATTTACTCATTTTTACTAACCTTGAAGTGACTAATCTATTGCCATTTTAGCATGATAATATTAATGACTCATTTGATTGGTGTCCTACGCCTTACAAAGTATTTAACTCACAGAATCCTTTTGGGTTAGGTTATATAATTATTGTTATTCCCGTTTTTCAGATGAAGGGATGACTGGGACTCAGAGAGGTAAAATGACTTACTCATGGTCAGAAAGCTGGCAAATATCTTCAATGTTGGTACTTTCCCCATTATGCTATACTACCTTTCTATTTAGACATAATTATAATATTGTAGCTAATAAAACAATATCTGACTCACTTGGGAATTGCTTTGCTTATAAATAACATCTCTTGTTGAAAAGTCAATCTTGTATTTTTTTTAAATGTGGGAGTAAACCCTAGGAGAAAATAGAATGTGATGGAATTTCAGTGGAGATATTACTACTTGGCCCAATACTCGTTCCAGATTCACAGAGTATGTATGAATTATAGCAAACTCTGTAGATTGAAGTATACATTTGAAAGGCTCTCAGTAAATAGTAAAATCCCATGTATATTCTATCTTATGACACTGTTGCGGCTTCATGATGTGTTGTGGTGGAACTGCCTCAGAGAATTCACTCAGACCACCTCTAATCCAAGTATAGGCATTTATTGAAATTGACACCTCTCATGAAGCCGGCTAAGGTCTAAGAGGAACCAGCAACTTCAGAGAAAGCAAGATGGATTTTTATAGGGTTAAGATGTAATCATGTAACAGAAATTATGAATATTAAAATGGCAGGAGGGGTTTGTTAAAGGATTAGGTAATAGGGGAGGGGTCCCAGTAGAACTGTGCATGTGATTACCTACAATACATATAAAAAAACCCATTTGGCGGCGGTATGTATGTATGATGATAATATAATAAGCCTCTCTACATCACAAGTTCACCTAAAAGACAGCTTTTAGTATTACTGCGCAGGTGCCCACTTGGGGAAAGTCCCTTCTATTGTGTTGGGGTCCACATCCTTCTCAGGCATCCTGGTGGTGCTGCTTTATGATTGGGTGACTATTGTGGTCCTGTTTGAGACTAGATGGATGTGGTTGTGGTTGAGTGCATGGATACACCTCCTCTTTCTGTGAGAAATATGAGGAATGGATCTGGGAGCAGTGGCTAGCTAGAGGCAGTGGCTAGGATCCCATCACGTGAACATACCTGTTGTTTCTGTCAGAAATATGAGTTCATGGGCACACCTGTTGTTTTACTGAACAATGAGGCATATATGAAGAAGTTAGGATATTGAGTTGGGGAGGGTGAGTGGCTAGGTAGGGGCAGTGGGCCTGCTGGTAAGTGAGGCCTATTAGAAAGTTAAAATACTGGGTCTGGGGGCAGCTTTATTAGGATTCCATCAACACTAATAATAAAGACAAAGAGGGGGATGATGGGTATTTATATTCATATCTCTTCTTTCTCTTCCTTTTTTTTTAACTCCAATTGGGGTTGGGTTGCTGGAATGGAGATTAGAGGAGGACACAACAGACTGGATTAACTAAAACTGAATCTCATAGGGTATTTTGGTTTTTATTCTGGATTAGTGCTGGCATCTTATTTTAATGGCTAGCATCTGAGGGAAAAAATGCTAAGTTGGTAAATTTGTCATTTTCAACCCTGGTATTTTCCTTTTTGAACCCTTTTCCAGCTTCTTGCCTCATATTTTCTATCACTTCTTCTCCACTCCAGATGTACCTACTGTATATTCTCATGTTGTTATCTGGCTAACCAATGTCCCTATTTGGTCTTCTCATTCCCACCTCCACCATCACTGTACCAACCCAAACTTTTGATCCCTGGGTGATATTCCAGTTGAGTGTTGATCTGGTTCAATTAATCCACACTATAACATAAATGTCCCCTTTGGGGAGGCATTTTAAAAGTGGAGTTCTGTTGGAATAAATTCCTGGGATTAAAAGGTCTTCACAGAAGAATTAGGCAAGCCAGTCAATGCTAAAAGTAATAGGCCTATGGATTTGGTGTGTTTAAGAGAAGACCATTTAGCTTACCTGAAGCATCCCAAAGGATCCCTGAGAGAGAGAAGCAAAGGTAAAAAGGAAAGAGTACAAGAGCAGCCTGCTGTATCCAACCTACCTTCCCTCCCTACAGCTAGGACTGATATCTCCAAAGAAGGTGTGAGAAGGATAGAAAAAGGAGGGATGTTACACAGAGTCTTAGACACAATGGTCTTTATTTTTATTTTTTTATTTTACAGGCATTTCATGTATACTTATATATGTTCATGTCATCTTTCCAATAGAGGGCAGGAACTGTTTTATTTTGTCTTTGTATCCTCAGCACCTAGCACTGTGCTTGGCACTCAGTGGACACTTGATTCTTATTGATTGAGTAAAGATATAGTTTACTCAGTAACTAACTAAACAATAACAAAGTAGCTTAGAGGAGATAGGCAAGAAAATAGGCAAGGAAAACATGCCAATTAATAATTTATTTCAGGCTAAACAACTTCTCATAGTCTAGGGAAAAAAATTCTAATTTTAAAAAAAATTTCTAGTCTTTTCTTAAAAAAAATTTTATTTTTAATTTATGAAATAAAACAAGCATTTCCATGACATAGTATAATAAAAAAGATGATTGCACATGAAACTGCAAATCTATTATGTACAACTTGCTATTCCTTTTAAATATAAGGTTATGTAAACTTCTTTTTCTTTTTTTCCCTTTTTTTCTTCCTCACTCCCCCACCCTGCCCTAAAGATGGCTACCATTAGACACAAATGAGTATATCTACAGAGAGAGATATAGATAGATAGATGTAGATATAGATATAGATATAAGTATATATAAAATTATTCTATAAATACTTCTCTTTATCAGTTTTTTCTCTGAATGCAGAGAGCATCTTTCTTCACTGGGTATTTATAGTCTTTCTTTGTCCAATGAGCTTCCTGTGCCCTGGCCACAAACCTCTTCTTCCTGTTTAGTAGCCCTTATCTTCCGACCTAAGCTTTTTCTGGAAACCTTCTCTGTCATATCTAGACTCTCCAAGCTTGAAAATTCCTTGATTTTTCCTTGACTATAATCTCAGGGATGAGAAATCAACTCCAACTGAGTAGGACCCTACTATGTCTCCTTATAAAACAAAAGCTTCTAGGACCCCCAGCTGACCTGACTCTTGGAGTAATTATGAACCCAGGTATCTCAATAAGAGCTTGGTATAATGGTGTGCCAAGTTCAAGACCCTTGCAAGACTGTGATGGATTCCTATAATTAAAAGTAGCCTTTATTTTTTTTTATGGGAAAAGGCATTACCATCTGGGGAGGAAAAGAGGCTTAAGTTGAGGAGGGAAGTCATTTTCAGACATGGTGAACAAGAGTGCATATGAAGACACGAAAGCAATCATTTAATAAATATTAAGTTCCTACTATGTGCTGGGCACTGAGCTAAGCACTGGAGATTAAAAAAAAGAGACAAAAGGCAGACCCTGCCCTCAAGGAGCTTGTAATCCTGGGGTGGGGGGGTGGGCAACAAACAAACAAATACACGAAAACAAAATACAGTATAAATAGGAAATAATTAATAGAGAGCAGGTTCTATAATTAAGAGGGTTTGGAAGAGGCTTTCTGTAAAATAGAAGATTTTAGTTGTGATTTAAAAGAAGCCAGAGAAGGAAGTAGGTAGAGGTGATAGTGAGGAATCCAGAATGACTTTTAGGTTGTGAGCCTGAGGACTGGCAGGATGGTATTGCTCTCTTCAGTAATAGGGAAGCTAGAAGAGTGAGAAAGGGGAGATGGGAGGATTTCAGGGGGAAAAGAAATGAGCTGATGAGATAACTAAGTGAAGTAGTATAGATGGAGAAGAGAAGGGAGCCTAGGACATAACCCTGTGGAATAGCTACAGTTCGAGAGCCCGATCTGTATGAGGATCCAGCAAAGGAGGTGAGAAGGATCAGTCACATAGGTAGGAAAAGAACCAGGAGAGATAATGGTGTTCCAAAAACCTAGAGAGAAGAGAGTATCAAAGAGGACAGAGTGATCAATAGTGTTAAAGGCTGCAGAAATGTTGAGGAGAATGAGGATTGAGAAAAGGCCATTGGATTCCTCAGTTATGAGATTATTGGTTAACTTTGGAAAGAGCACTTTCAGTGGAATGATAAAGTTGGAAATGGTTAAGAGATTGAGAGGAAAGAAAACAGAGGCATCTATTGCAGATGAACTTTCCAAGGAATTTAGCCATGAAGGGCAGAAAAGATAGAGGATGTGGTGGGGATGGATCAAATGAGGGTTTTTCCAGGATGGGGAAGACCTTGCCTTGCTTTTTAGACAGTAGGGAATGAGTCAGTAGGCAGGGACAGATTGAAAAAAAAGTGACAGAGTGGGGGTGACAGAAGGGGCAATCTGTTGGAATAGACAGGAAGGAATGGGATTGCTTGAGCAGGTAGAGGGGTTAGCTTTGGGGTGATGGAGAAGACAGTAGCAGAAGGCATTTGAGGGATAGGAGATGAGGAAGATGGTAGGCAATGTGTGAGAAACATCAAGAACGCCAATTTGGCTAGATGTAAAAGTCTGTGAATATATAATAAGACCAGGGAGCCACTGGAGTACATTGAGCAGGAAAGTGTCCTGGTTACTTCTGTGCGTTAGGAATATCATTTTGGTACCTGGTGCTTTGGATAGAGTGCTGGGCCTGGAGTCAGGAAAAATCATCTTCTTGTGTTCAAATCTGCCCTCAGACACTTTCTAGCTGTGTGACCCTGGGTCAAGTCACTTAACTCTGTTTGCTTCAGTTTCCTCATCTGTGAGGAGGAAATAGCAAACCGCTCCAGTGTCTTAGCCAAGAAAATCCCAAATGGGGTCATGAAGAATCAGACATGACTAAAACAACTGAACAACAACAAGCTGTGTGGAAGATGGAGGTGAATCAACATCATGGTTGTATACTTACATGCCCTAATTTACTCATTGCTAGGCTAGGCCTATTTAAAGTCTTTTTGGCTGTCAAAGCCACAGAGCATGTTTAGACATACCTCCCCACAGAGCTTTCATTGATTTTACAAAATACAATGGTAGAATAAACAAAAGTCATGGGGTCCAGTTAATTCTACAGTAACAATGTTTAGACACACTCAGCAATAATCGATCAATAAGCATTTAAGCACCTATTATGTGTCGGGCACTGGACTAAGCTCTGAGGATAGAAAAAAGCAAAAGACAGTCCTGATCCTCAAACACCCAAGCTGTGAGGCATTCGTACAATCATAGATTTTAGAGCTGGTAGGGACTTTAAAGGTAATTTAGCTAAAGCCCTTATATTATAAATGAGGAAACTGAGGACCAGAGAGGTGAAGTGACTTGTCTGCTATTTACATATAGTAAGTAGCAAAGCTGAGATACTAACTGCCTCTGATGCCCAGTCCAATGCTGTCTCGATTACACCACAGTATTATCCTGTTCTTTTATTGGCACAACCTCTCTTTTTTATCTCTCCTCAAAGCTACTTTATGGTTCTAGTCTTCTCTGTGTCTCTGTCATCCTTCTCTGTCTCTTCCTCTCTGTGTCCCTTCTCTCTGTCTCTGTCTCTCCTCTCTGAGTATATCTTTCTCCGTCTCTGTCTTTTTTAATATATAGGTAAAATTCTTAAATCAATTGAACTTAGTATCACACATTAAATAAAACATTAAAACATCATCATTATTGTATATTTATGAAGAAACTTCTTATGTAGGTCATATAAAATAGATAATATTAGCTTTCTTTTAATCACTGACTATATAGATTTAAGAATAATAGTTTCAGAACTGTTTTCACCTTTATCTTTGTTTTCCTAGCATTTGAATAATACTTGGAACTGTAGCATCTGGTGCTTCATAAAGGATTACTAATTGTTTTTCGAATCAACAAATGTTTTTAATCACTTTTGTAAGACTCTTCGTTAAAATTGTATTTTTTGGTTTTGTTAGTCCTAATGCTTTTGTTGTGATATTGATGTGTGGCAGAAAAACTACTGGTGAGTACAAGCAGTAGCTCTTAGGAGAGATTGTTAGTTTGTGGAAGTAGGAATAGGAAAGCATTTGACTTCTTGGGCTAGTGCCTAGAATATTTAGGTGGGTGGAGACTCACCTTTAATAAATAAACCCAACCCTCTTCTCTACCAGTCTTGGGCATATTTATCCTTAATGACTGCACCCACCCAGAAGGATAAAGGAGGCCTTGAAATTCAGCTGGGCTGAAGTCAGAACAGGTTGGGGAAAAGAGTATGACTCATATGCCTGGGAAGTTGAGTGACCAGCACTGAAAATATTAGAATGGATTAATTGAAGTTTTAAGCCAGACTTTCAGAAGCTGTTCCACACCAGCCTGAGGGAGATGATGAAGTGAGAAACAGGACTTGTAAAAGAAAGAAAACTTTGTGCAAGAGAAGCACAGAAGGTGGAGCTAAGAGGCCATACACCATGAATATGTGAATGAGTCAGGAGTTATTTTGTCTTAGAGATAAACCTGCCAAACTGCTAGGCATTTAAAGAATAATATGTATATATACATATATATGTATATGTATATATATGTGTGTATATGTATATATGTGTGTGTGTGTGTATATATATATATATATATATATATATATATATATATATATATCTGCATTCCTTTTCCGGATTACATTTAATTAAAAAAAGTTGAAGGTAAGACATCTATTTTGAAAGAGCTGTATTTAGACTATGGTGCTTTTTTAAAAAAAAACTGTATTACTCTTATTAACAATGAAAATAGCATATTAGACTAAAATAATTGGAAGTAACCATGAAAAGCAAAAGACTAAAGCTAGAGTGTTCTACATGGTCATCACTAAAGCTAAAAAACAGTTAAGAAAGAGTATAGCAAGCTGACTATATCTGATTAGATATAACTGAACTTATCCAGAACTTATCCCAGCCTTATTGTAAATAATCTTTGTAAAATGTTCATCTATTTCTCTTAACTGGTAATTATTGTAGTGTACCTAACATAATTTAATCTTGGACCTTACAGTGCTTCAAAGTCATCATTGTTAACAATAAATCTCATGGTTTAGTTTTATAGTTGAAGCATTAGGAGATTGGGTTGAATCTATGTTTAACCCAGGATATACTCTGAAGTTTTGGGTCTGTTTTTATTTAAATCTCTGATGTTATCTTGTTTTCTTATGAAATTCAATTTCATAAATATTTATTAAGCCTTTACTATGTACAAGATACTATTTTGGGTGCTAGGGATATAAGAATAAAAGTTTAGTGCAGAAAAAAAAAGTTTCAGTATTTAAAGGGTATTTGAAGGACATCTTTGGGTTCATATTAATTGACCCTTTTGGAGTATTTATATTTACAACATTTTTATAGTAGACCAGAACACACTTCTTCTTGGTATCCAAAAACCTTTTTCCTACATTCCTGTTCTGACCTATATGTCTCCCTGCCTCCTCCAATGTCATATTTTGACTCCTAAGCTATCTTATCCAACTTAAGTTCAATATCTGCATGTTATGTACTTTTTCTGTGGAATAATTTTATGCCATTAAAATTCTGATTTACAAAACAATTCAGAGGTTTAAAAAACCCAATATTCCTTCCCTTTTTATCCTGTTTCTTATATAGCATTAATTGTTATTATTTAAGTTCTGGTTATTTCCCACTTTTTCTATTAATAATAACCAAATGTGATACTACATTTAGTCATCTCTATAAAATCCTGACCAAATGACTCAAAGATTATTTATTGCAGACATTCTGAAGTGACTAATGTTAACTCACTTGAAGCATATTTACTATAATCTGCCAAGCATGTAGTTAACATAGGCAGAATATTAACTAGAAAATTTCCCATTGTTAACTTCATGTAGGTTATTCATTCTTCCAACATACAGTTCCCTATCACCATTACAATTTAATTTTCAAGCATTTTTTTCTTTTCCTAAGAAAATAAATGATTCTGTGAGATCAACGATCTAGTTAAAAAGCATCTTTTCAGAACGTCTTTTTGCTACTTCAGGCCACTAAAACCGATTTCATTAACCCCAGTAAAAGTAAATTCATTCTACCTAGGAGTGAGGAACATTCTAAAACACTTGTCTCTTATTTTATTGAATATAAGTCTAAACTTACACCATTTTTAGGATGGCTTCAAGTCTATGTTGATTGTTGTTTGTTGTGCCTATACAAACTATTAACATAAAAGTTAGACAAAGGGAGCAATCCATCAGGAATCAGGACCCCAGTATATGGCTGTCAATCAATCAGCACTCCAGCCTACATGGCTGCTACCTCACTTGTTATGTATGTCCCTGGTTTTTATCTGGGGGTAATGATACCTTCATTCTCTGGCTTAGTGCCCATTGACTTGACCACAACCCTGCCTTTGCTTTCCTTTCATGTTTTTTCATTTATCCATGTTCACTCAAGACCATAGTTTTAACACATAGTTTAATTAGATTAGCAAATGCATAATAAAAGCAGAAGCATTATTGCATGTTATATTGCCAGGCATTCTATTCAGTCTCTAGATCCAACCCTTGTTAAAGCTGGAGTCTGGTTTCTCTCTTTTCAGTTTCCTAGACAGCACACAGGAGCAGTAGAGAGGGCTACCCTTGAATTTCATTGTCTTAATTAAAGGATTCCTGTTTCCCCATGAAATGAGAGCTGGACATACGTAGTTATCTCATGATTATACTAGGGCTTATTGTAAAAGCTTAAGTAATTTTTATGTTCACACCTGTATGAATTTGATCATTCTTCTAGGGTATTAGGAACTATGCTGTTCTGGATGATCCTAAAACTGCATTTCGGCAACAACCCATGCCCCAAAGTGTCTTTAAGCAGGGCATTGTGAAACTATGTCAGAGACAAGTGTTCTACCACATTTGTCATAAATCTATTGTCAGCAGTATGTGTGGGGGCAGATGTGCCTTGGATACTACTGTATCTCTCTTGGTACCTATGTTTCATTTTAAAAGTCTGTGTGGTTTCTGTTTTTATAACAGACGTGCCCCTCAACATGTCCAAAATAAAATGCTATTTTCCCCTAAATGACCTCTCATGAAATCCCCTTAAATTCTTAACTGTGGAACCATGATTACCTCTTCACTTTCACTCACTCCAGATATCAGATGCCAAGTCCTGTTAGATCCACTTCCACAATATTTCTTGCATCTGTACCCTTCTTTACACTAGTCCAGGCCCTCATCACTTGATTTTTTGACCTATTGAAATGGATTCCTTTCTATTCTCCTTGCCTCAAATTTCTCCCATTTCCAAGCCATCCTCCTTATAGTTATCAAAGTGATTTTTTGTATATCACAGATCTGACCATGTTGTTCCCCTCCCTATCTGATAAACTCCAATGACTCTCTATTACTTCTATGATCAAATATAAATTCCCCTATTTGGCATTTAAAACCCTTCACAATCTGGCTCCAACCTAGCTATCCAGGCTTATATTGTTCTCCAACACACACTCTATGGTCCAGCCACATTGGCCTTCTTATTGTTCCTCAAAGAGGATATTCCATCTCCCATTTCCTTTACTGTCCCCAGTGCCTGGAATGCACTCCTCCTTATCTCTCTCCTCTTACAACCCTTAATTTTCTTCAGAGCTCAGCCCAAGTGTTAGTTTGTACATGAAGCATTTTCTGACCTTCATAAGTGTTAGTACCTTATCACCACCACCCCCAATTACCTTGTATTTATTTTGTGTATATTTACAAACGTACATATTGTCTCCCCTAATAGAATATAAGTTGCCTAAGTATGCCTAAGTATAAGGATGGTTTCATTCTTGTCTTTGTATCCCCAGTATATATCCCCACTAAGTCCCTGGTCTATTTAGCCTGTCGATTGATTGATCTGATATCAGTTCTCTTTTCCCACTATCTATGTCAGCATAAGAGGCTCTATCAGACAGTCACAGTCTTGGCAAAGGGAAAAATGCCTATCATATAATATGGTTGTATTACCTTTGCCTTTATCCTTTTTTCATTATCTCATAAACAATTAAACCAAGAGTGATTATGGAAAATTTTCTTTTTCAGTGATATGCCTTTATTTGCTCTCTACTAGAACAAAGCACCAATAGAAAAATTTATAAAAAAGTATGTAATTAGGCAGAATTAGAATTTTGACATACTGTATTTTGGTTTCACTAACAATGAGGTGTCTGCCTCACCCAGGCAAGTTTAGCCACAGCAGACATGCCTATTGTACTTAGTCTCGCTCATCTAGACAAGTAGCAACTTGTCAGAAGCATTTGGGTGCCAAACAGCTCAATGTTATTATATGAGGGGAGTTCTGTCCCCTCTCCTCTCTTCTCTGCAGAAGAGTAATGGGAGTAAGCTTCAACCTATGCCCCACTTCCCCACCAAATTCTGGTTCATGCCTGAAATTCCTTTAGCCAGTACAAAGCCTTTTATTCCACCATTAGATAACTGTAAAATACAAGTACCCTTGGGGAAAAAAACACTTTGATTTAAACTCAGTCACACCAAATTAGAAAGAACTGTTAATAGATATTTTATCAAGAGCCACAGGAGGGGGGAAAAGAGGAGGAAACTAGTAGAGTTTTGAAAGGGGTAAGAGATGCCAGAGGGAGGGGAAGGCAAAGAATAGTTAGAGGGACAGGTGGAAAGCTTTGAAAACACAGTTATCTGTTGTATCATTCTGCTTTGGACCAGCCCTATATGTGCAGAGACAGAGGAAGGAACTAGTGTTGTGAAATGCCTCTGTGATGGCTACTGGTTACCATTCCGCTTTCAAAAACAAAACAAAACAAAACAAAAAAGCCCCTTACTACAGTACACTGAAGAATATAGAGAAATGTGCTGGTATGTTTCTAAAAAGGGCCTTTATCAAGGCCATATAACTGAATTTCAATTTCATTGGTATGAATTTGAGTAAGCAATTCACAGTATGTCCCCATAAGGCATCACTCTCTCTTTTCCATAATAAAATCTTCTGGTCCTTGAAAGAGATACCTAATTGCTTTATAATCATGCTTGGTACAATCAGCTAACTTGCTAGGGCAACATTGGCAAGGTCAAGTTGGAACAGAGATATGATAAAAACAATAATCATTTCTATTATGATCCTACTGTGGGAAAATAGGGAGTGTTAATGATAACTTTGAATTTTACAGTTGGAAAAAATACATATGCATATAATTGTATAATAATTATAATAGCTTAACATTTATTGAATACTTTATTGTTTACAAAGAACTTAACTGAAGAAAAGAGAGTATTTTTTTTCACCTCCTTCTTGGCTTGATATACCAAGCTATTTGCCTTGGAGAAGGGTGTGGAGGAAAAGGCCTCCAGTCTCTCTCTCTCTCTCTGTCTCTCTCTCTCTCTCTCTCTCTGTGTCACTGTCTCTATGTCTATCTCTGTGTCTCTCTTTGTGTCCCTGTCTCTGTATCTCTGTCTCTAGATCTCTGTCTGTCTCTCTCACTGTTTGTGTCTGTCCCTGTCTGTCTCTCTGTCTCTTTCTCTGTCTATCGCTGTCTCCCTGAAGGCAGGCTTGTTGATAGGACTAGAGTAGATAACCCACTGTGTATTTTTTTCTCTTTTTTGGGAGCTCTCAATATTTTGAAGGGCCATGATACTTGTTTTTTTTTCCTTTGCCTAACAAAGAGTTTCAAAGCATTGCCTCACCACCATCATCCCCAGCAAGAACAACCCAAAGGACCCCCTGAGAAAGGTATCTTTACTTTACTTTTTCTTACCAGTTACATCCTCCACTTTTTTTTTTGCCAAGTTTCCATGTGTACATGGATGAGGTCTTCAGTTTTGATGAACTTTAGCTCTACTCATGCTTATATCTTCTCTGCCTGACTTGTGGTGTGTCAGTTGCTGTTACAAGTTGTTAAAATTTAGTTCTGTATACAAAAGTTATCTGATTGAATTAATTCAATTTTTTTTTCCTGAACAACTATTTGCATCTTTGCCTTTTAACTAAAATTTCCTCAAAGCAATCATTTTATAATTTTATCCTGTATAGTTAGCACAGTTATTCTTGTAGCATTGGTTGCTACACCCCTATATGAAGTATTTGGAGGTAATCATAGTGAGAAGGGCAAGAGGAATTTGGTTATCTCTCCTTTGCCCCCCCTCCCAGTTCATTTGATGTATTCATAGATGACAAGGTGCATTATATACAAATATGGCTCAAATTGATCTGCTAAATTCTCTACTAACAGACTATTGACCATAAATCAAATAGAAAAGCTTCCAATTAGGACAGGATAGCAAAGTAAATATGAAGAGAAAGCTTCTTTTTCACAAAGTCTATAGTCACAGATTCCCATACAGGATACTTCTTTAGATAATTGGCACTGCTAGGGTTGAATCCAAGCTGGAATATCTTTCAGGTCTTGGATTGTAGGTCCAAGAAAATTGTTGTATTCTATTCCACTCTGTCGGTATAACTACTTTTCCTCAATGCTCTTGAAGGTGCTCTTGTAGCTTCTGTTACCTCCATTGAGCTATCTTTAGCTCCTTGAGCTTTTTCTTCCTCAAGGAGCTTAATCTTCTATTGGGGGGAAAACATGTATATATGTGTATACAAAATAAGTAATAGGTAATGGGTGTGTGTGTGTGTGTGTGTGTGTGTGTGTGGCCAATCAGTAAGTGAAAGATCTTTCCTGCTCATTCAGTAGGGCTCAGGTGGGGCCAACAAAAGGAGACTTGATTAGAGGCAGGCCCACACTTTTGTGATGCCAATCAGTGATTAAAGACCTTTCCCACCCACTCAATAGACCTCAGGTGGCACCAACAAAGGGAGGCTTGATTCGAGGCAGGCCTCCTCCTTTTACTTACTAGGCTCTAAGCCTCAGGCCCACACTCTTTTGATGATTGGCCCTAAAAAGAATATAAATTCCCAGAAGGTAGCCATAAAACTCAGAATTTGCAGACAGCTACAGAAGATGGAATTCAGCCCAAGGAGAAGGAGCAGGAACTCAGAGTTGACAGAGCTGCAGAGAGAGTGCAGAGCAGTGAGTGGAAACCAGGGAACTATAGAGACCAGAGAACTGAGGGGAGAGAGAACACAGGCAAACAAACTGTTAGGATTCATGAGTGATTGTTTATGGGAAGGCCCTAGCAGGGAGGAAGGTTACAGGATGACTTTGTTCCTTGCTATAATACTATGTTATAATTTCCTCCTTGCTACATTGAGGTGGGCTTACTGGTTTTGGAATATAATGACTGCTATATTGAATTGGAGTTATTGGTCTTGGGATTTTATCCTCTGGAGTCTAAATAAATGTTATACTTCCTCTGCCTTCTACCTAGAGAGTTTTTCATACTTTTCGATTCTGAACCATTCAGGCATGGTCATGAATCTTGCCTTAGCAATACAGTGTGACAGTTCCTCCAGTAGTTGGAGAAATCAGCAAAAACTTCATTTAGAAGAATTTATTGTGTGCCAGGCACTAGGAAAAATAAAAAAAAAATAGTCCCTGCCCTCAAGGAGCTTACATTCTATGTATAAGTCTATAAAAAAGTGAATCTATACAAAATAAGTGTGTGGCAGTTTTGTGTGAAGAGATATTAGAATTGAGAGGAATCAGGAAAGATATGTTGTTGAAGTGGAACAAAGAAAGGAAAAGAGGGGAGGAAAAAATGAAGGAAACAAGGCAGAGTTGAAGAGGGAGTATATTCCAGGTATTAGAGAAAGTCAGTGCAAAGTCATGGAGATAGAGCATAGAATGTTGTGTGTGGGAAAAATAAGAAAGTCACAATAATTAAAACCTTGAGATAGCATTTTATGCCTATCAGATTGGCTAAAATGACTGCAGGGGAAAGCAACAAATGTTGGAGGAGATGAGGAAAAATTGGGACACTAATTCATGGTTGGTAGAATTGTGAACTGATCCAACTACTTTGGAGAGCAATCTGAAATTATGTCCAAAGAGTTATTAAACTGTCTATACCCTTTGATCCAGCAATACCACTACTAGGTCTTTTTCCAAAGATGATTAGGGAAAAAGGAAAAGAACCTATATGTTCTAAAATATTTATAGCAGCTCTTTGGCAGCAAAGAACTGGAAATTGTGGGGATATCTGTCAGCTGGGGAATAGAATGGCTGAACAAGTTGTGATACATGATTGTGATGGAATACTCCTATGCTATGAAAAATGGACTTGAAATAATGAAGATTGAAATGAACAGAACCAAGAGAATGTTGTATACAGGAAAAGCAATGTTATTTTAAGAACAACTTTGAGCAAGTAAGTCATTTTGACTATTACAAATACCCAAATTAACTACAAAAGACATATGAAGGAAGACACTTGTCTGTACCCAGAGAAAGAACTGATAAATAGAAACATGTATAGAAAGATTTTACATACACACATATACATATGTACATATATATGTCTATGTATATTCTTATAGTAGCTGTATCTAGGGTGGGAGGAAGAGAAAAAAGGAAAAAGAAGAAATTTACACAATAACTTTATTATATATTTAAAAGGAATAGCAAGTTGTATATGATAGGTTTGCAGTCTCATGTACAGTCATCTTTTTATTATGTTATGGAAATGTTTGTTTTATTGTGTAAGTTAAAAATTAAATAAATAAAAATAAAAATAAGAAAGCCATAATATAGGATACATGATTTAGGATCATAGATTTTCAGTGCAAAGGAACTTTAGAGATCATCTAATCCAACCTCCATATTTTATAGATGAGGAAAATGATGCCAAAATGTTTTGATGATCCCAAGATCACATTGGTAATAAATGACCCAGCCAGGGTTCAAACTCAGACCATCTGATTCAGAACCTACACTACTTCCATTGCCATGTTCCTTTCATATGCACATTTTAGGACATTCTAGAAACTATTTTTCATTGTATTTTGTAAGAGATTTTGTTTTAGTCTCAAAATCTTTTTTGTCAAGTCATCTTGGAAACAGAAGTTGAGCAATAGTAGTTGAGGTGATCATCCCCATTGCAGAGAAACCACCATCATGGGATGATCTAACAGTTCTCTGCCAGCCCTAATCTTAAATTAATTTAAATTTAAATTGTTTTATTTCCCTGCTTTCTTGAAATAACAATGCTGAACAATTTCACACAATATTGTGAATTTTCTCATCACTCTAGTTCAAATATTATAGCAATATTATGCAAAATTTATAAATTTGAGGCAAGATTTAGCTAAGGTAGATATGATCTGAACCCAGGACATTTGGGTTTCTTTCACTGGGAAGAATAATGATATATGTTTAAGATTTCACATATAACTAGTATTTTTGTAGTTGTTGTTTGGTTGTTTTCAGTCACATCCAACTCTTTGTGACCAGTGTAAATCTTTTAAATATAAGGTGCTAAGTAAATACCTCTTATTAGTAAATGACCTTCCTTCTTGGCAACAACAAAGCAGTAATGTTCCTCTTCTTGAAACAAGACTGTTTGCATTGGGCGCAATCCAGCTGCTTTGGTGATATCTTGGTTCACTTCTCCCTATAGTCTGATTTACTCCTCTTTGCTTATTTTGAGCCCTTTTATGCATGGATCATATTACTTATTATCCTTCCACGTGATGCTCTCAAAATCTGTTTCTTTTATATTTTCCTATAACTTTTTTTTTCTATTCTTAGAAAACTGAATGGCTTGTCTCATGAGGTATCATGAGCTCCTCATCATTGAAACTTTTTATACAGACAGTAGTGGATCTGAGAGAGGATTTCTGTGCTATGAGAGAGGTTGGATAAGATGACCTTTAAATGTTTTTTTTTTTCTGACTGTGATTCTTTAAATGTACTTTATAAAAATAATAGCTCATATTAATGTAACACTTTAAAGTTTGCAAAACACTTTATATGGTTGTTTCATTTGATCCTTACAACTCCAACAATAGCAACCAATTGTTTAAATTTGCAAAGCATACTATACATATTATATTATTTGATCCTTAAGATAACCCTGTGAGGTAGGTGCTATTATTATCCCATTTTACAGATTAGTAAAATTAAGCTTAGAGGGACAGGTAAGTGGGGTCACACTGCTAGTGAAGGTCTGAGGCAACATTAAAACTCAGATCTTCGTAACTGAATTATGATGCTAAATGAAGCAAAATATCTCAGTTTTGAGTGATCAAAAACTATTTCTAGCTTGTGGCTTGTTGGTTTATTTGAAATGAACCAGAAGAGTTCTCAAAAGAGGGGGCTGTTGTTATCATTTAAATTAGTGTCAAACTTTGCCAGCAGGGTGTATATAGCTGTAAAACTCCTCAGTGCAGCACAAACCAGATTTAATTCTAATTAGGAAATGTTTAATAAAATAAATTTAAAATACACTAGAACATAGATAATGTTAATTCATGGTTTTCTAAGTCAGTATGCAGCTGGCAGGGTTCACTTTCTATATGAGTTTGACAATAATGAGTTAAACAAATTACACTGTAGACCAGGAGAAAAAATACCTTTATTCTAGTTAACATCAACACCACAATTACTAATAATAGAATTATTATATCTATTATATGTTTCATTATGAGAAAACAAATAGTTGTCTACTTACTCAAAATAAATATATAAGTATGTTCATTTAATTACAAAATACCCTAAATAAATCACTCAACAGATTGTTAACAATCTGTTGACTGATTTATTTAGCAAGTTGTATTAACAAGTTTTATTGCTTAGATATTTTTTAAATGATTGGGTGACTAAGGAAAAAAAGTCTCTATTATACCCTGCTGTACTTTCCCTGAACTGCTTTTTATAATATGAGGATATGGAGTTGCATAAGGTAATTGCTGCCCTTTTTGGCACTGGAAAAATACTTTGACTTTTTGTAACATTTCTTTCTTTTTCCACAACTTCTCTTCCTATTCAACTCATTCTAGTATTTGGCTAATTATCTTTTGTGACTGGGACTAGCACAATGATCACTATATATTAATTTCATAAGATGGAATTCCTGTAGGCACTGTAAAAGAGAACCAAACAACTTTTTTTACTGTTAAGAAAGAAAAGGAGGAAGAAAGGAAGAAAGAAAGAAGTAAAGAAAGGAAGGAAGGAAGAAAGAAAGAAAGAAAGAAGAGAGGGAAGGAAGGAAGAAAAGAAAGAAAGGAAAGACGGATGGATGGAAGGAAGAAGGAAAAAGAAAGGAAGAAAGGAAGGAAGAAGGATATTCTTTGCTTTACTCTTTGGCAGTGTGGTACAGTGACACTGGATTTGGAGTGGAGAAGATCTGGTTTCTAATCTTGTTTCTGCCACCTAGTACCTGTGTGGCCTTGAACAAATCACTTAACCTCTTTAGGTGTCTATTTTAAAATTGGCATCTATAAAATTACAGGTTGGAGTAGATGTCTTCCAAGCTCTAAGCCTATGATCTATGATCTTATGTTTGAGTGAAGAAACAGACTTTAATTGTAGCAAGTCTGAAGTTGCTCAATGTGAGGGAAGATGTTACAACCAATAATTATACAAATAATTATTGACTTGGAAATTGGTTGATTTAGTCAATGTGAGTGGGGAGGAATTACCTCTTCTCTTCACTACTCACCTTTTAAATAATCTCCCCTGCACTTCACCCCCCCCTCCAGCCCCACCCTTTAATCACTTCTCCCTGGTGACCCTTTCTACGTTCAGTTATTGTACAGTGACCCAAGGGTTTTAAGATCCTGTCCTGGCTGGTTGAAGGTAGCAGGACCTAAGCTCTCACACTGAAGTTTTTGAGGAGCATCAAATACAACTCATTATAGTTCTCAGTCTCCTAACTTACTTTAAATTTACCCCTATGCCTCCTAATCAATAGTTTACATTGCAATGACATTTACATTCAGTTGTTATCATAGCAGGTATTAGATTATAGACTCTGTTTCTGATACCAAATCTTTACTGAAAGAATTTGCTGCGGCAAAAATCTGTTTATAGTAGAACACAATTTCTGAAAACATATTTAAACAGAACTTAATGTTTTAAAATAAATTTTAAGTGTTTCCACTGTATAGACTATCTGTAATTATACAGAAAACAGCATTTTGGACAGGTTTTAAATGTAGCTTCTTAGGTTCTATTATTTGAGACTAAAGTCTATAGTAATATACAAGGTTAAATTTTAACTTCTGACATTTCATAATACACAGGGGTTATTCTTTAACATGAGTGCCTTGCAAGGTTCTTTCTGTCCTAGGAAACTTCTGATCCTCCTTGTGTGACATTAGGATTCTCTGGGCCTCAGTTATCTACAAAATGAGGGGGGTTAGAATGGACAATCCTTGAAGTCCTTTTCCATTTTAGATCTAGGATTGTTTTATGATTTTATGATGCTTCATCTTCTCTTTACACTCTCTGTGGTGGAAATCTCATTTGTTCTTCTAGTTTCAGTTGCTGCTTTGATTCAGATAATTCTCAAATCTGCATCTTTGGTCTTGATTTCTCTTATGAGCTCTAGACCTTTCAGGATATCTCTACCTGGATGTCCCACAAAAAACTCAAATTCAACAAGTCCCACAGCAAGCTTTTTGTCTTTCCCCCTGAATCTGCTCCTTGAGATACTCTACTGGTTTTATCTGTGAAATTATTATTCTCTTATGGAATTGTTTATGTTCATAATGACCTCTCTCTCCCTCTCCCTCCCTCTCTTTCTCCCTCTCTCCCTCACTGTCTCTCTCTCTCTCTCTCTCTCTCTCTCTCTCTCTTTCTGTCTCTCTCTTAGAGCTTACATCCTTCTAGTTATTCTCCTTTACCTTGTGGAGATTACTTGGGTCTCAGACTTGTGCCATGCAGACAGAGCATCTATTAGGCATCCCTCCATTATTGCTTCCCAAATGTTGATTCTATTGAATGACAGGGCATTGCAATTTAGAACCAAATACAGTAGTTTGGGGACATGATACACCTGTGGAACATACCTGTCTTCACTTAGCTCCAGTACCCACTCTTTCTATTCTCTCATAAATGAAGGGTTGCTTACCTTTGGGGCAACCCAACTCTCTGGGAATATGCATCTGAGGAAATGACCCAGAAATCCTTGGGGATGGGTATCCAAATGTTCTCACAAACAATTGAATCTGCCTCAGAATCATATTACTTATTTCTCATCTATGAACTCATTTCAGTACTCTCTGCATCAACTCAATCACTGTAATGGCTGTGCAAACTCCACATTTCCACACAAACACCCAAGGGGTCAGGCCTCTCTCTGCCATGCCAAGCAATTATCACTTACCAATTATAGGTACAGCAAACTCTTTTTCCTTCCAAGCATAGTTATTGGCCTTTCAAGTGGGTATCTAATGTATTATCTCCTATATTTGAACCTTTTGGGTTATGAATGAATGAATGAACAAATGAATGGAAAAACATTTATTAAGTGGTCATTATATGCCAAGCACTGCACTCTTGTGTGTTGTCTTTCCCTGAGCTGGGACCATCTATTTGTTATTTGTATCCCACACTTAGCATAGTACCTGGCACATAGTAGGTGCTTAATAAATGTTCATTGTATTGTATGTATCATAGTTATGAGGATGGCATGCTCCATGAGGAAAGGAACCCTATCTTATCCAAAGTTCTCTCATGTCAATACTTTGCCCCGTGCATAGCAAAGGCTTACTAAATGTCTGCTGAATGAATAAATTGCAATTTGGATTCCTCTTCCCAAAGCTTCCTTTAGTCAGAACAGTTGTGATGGCTGGGATGGTGAGGGCAACAACATTGACAAATGATATACACTGAAGGCAAGCAAAGCTGAGCCAGTAGCCTGGTTTGGGAAGCCATCAGGAAAAAAGAATTCAAAATGCAGGCCCTGTTAAGAGTCATTCTCTTGTTTTGTTCTTACATGTGAAAGACAGTGTCATTCATAGAACTGGAAAAAGTCACAGGCAGAAGTAACATTAAAGGCCAGCTAGGTAGTACAGTGGCTAGAATGTTGGATTTTGAGTGAGAAGACCAGGGTTCAAATCCTTCCTCAAAGGTTATATCTCTGTGATTATAACTCTGAGAAAGTCGCTTAATTTCTCTCAGCCTCAGTAAAGTGTGGATAATAATAACACCTACCTGATAGGATTCTTGTGGCGATCAAATGAAATAATATATGTAGAGTGAACCTTAAAACACCATATAAATGCTAGCTATTATTACTATTTTTTTTATTACCATCATCTAGCCAAATCTACTACATGAGAAGAAAATGAGGCCCAGGGAGCTTGACATGGAAGTGAATAAACATTTTCTTCTACATTCTTTTTTTTTTTTTTTGGAGAGGGGAAGGCAGGGCAGTTGGGGTTAAGTGACTTGCCTAAGGTCACACAGATAGTAAGTGTATCAAGTGTCTGAAGCGGCATTTGAATTCAGGTCCTCCTGACTCCAGGACCAGTGCTCTACTCACCGCGCCACCTTTCTTCTACATTCTTTCACTATGTACAATTTCTTTCAAAATAGGAGAAAATTAAGAATTTCAAGTATTTTATTTTAAATTCTTCCTCCTAATAATTCTGAAGATTTCCATGTTTTATTTTTAAAAATTCCATCTAGCCTTTTATTTCAGCACCCATTTAGTAATCTGGTCTATTACCACAACAATGGACTGTGTGATAGAGAATTGGCCTTAAGTTAGAGAAGACTTGGGTTAAAGTTCTGCCTCTGATAAATGCTTATTACAAACCCTGCCCAGGTTATTTAACCTCTCAGTGCCCTGGGCAACTCTCTAGAGACTCCCCAGAGACTGTGGGTTGCATAGCAGGTACTTACCTGCTTTGGTAGAGCTTCATCACTCAGAGTTCCTTATGCCACTGAAATCATAAGTCTGCTCCCATGATAATAACTAATTTATATAGCATTTTGTGGTTATAAATTGCTTCATATGCTCAAATGAGATAATATTTGCAAAGTACTTAGCACGGTACCTGACATATAGTAAATGGTTAATGAACGCTTGCTCCTTTCCCTTCATATGTCATTTGATTGTCACAGCAGCACCCTGGGAAACAATATGATACAGTGGAAAGAGGTGGCGTAAATGTGATTGTCTCTCTTTTACATATGAAGAAAGAAACTGAGTTAAGTGACTTGTTCAAGGTCACAAAGTAAATAGTAAAATAAATAAAATAAAGTAAAAAAAAATTAAATTAGAAAAAAAGAGCTAGGGATCAAATCCAGGCCCTCTGACTCCAAGCTTAGTGCTTTCCATTATTACACCATTGTAGATTCTGTCCCTACCACAGGTAGCCAGCCATACATTTGGTTTTATTAATTTACTTTGTTTTAAATTCGTTTAACAGCCTTTAACGCAATTTAATGCATTGGTTCCTTTGGAGAGTAATGAGATATCAACTGATGTGGCACATTCAGGAAAGAAAATTTTTCATCGGCTACATCTTCAAGGAGCAGAAACAGTGCCAGGCCTGAAATTTCCCCTGGAAGATTCATCTTCCTGAGTTCAAATCTGGCCTCAGACACTTTCTAGCTGTGAGACTGTTTGCGTCGAATCACTCCCCTGACCCCAAATAGGGTCACGAAGAATTGGACATGACTGTAACGACTGAACAACAACATATCTTCAAAGATCGACTAGTGTCAAGGTCAGAGGTTGCAGGTCAGTTTCCACGTTTGGGGACAAAAATTTTAGTTTGGTGTTAAATGACACCCAAGGCAAACAGCATAGTACCTTTGGGAACAAAAGGTTATCTTTTGATATTTCCATTTTGGGATTAGTTCCTGTATCTAAAAAGCCTAGTGCATGATGTGTTTCCAATGGTGTTGCCCTTGTGTTGTGGTAAGATCTGAGAATGGGGAATTTTGGCAGTGTGAGAGAGTCATGGTAAAGGGAGGCATGGCATAGGGAATGGGGTGATACCTAAGGGCCTGGGGGAGTCAGTTTTAACCAGCTTGCAAGCAGATTGTTAAAATTTCAGTGTGAGCACTTACACCTCAGAAATCAAGTCACTACAAATCAGGCTTGATTTATTGTTTTTGATTTCCTAGGCTTAAGAAATGTTGTTGATAATTCAATGTGCAAGACAGCCCTGTTGTTAAACATTTGCCAGCACACGGAGGAGGGTACCTCTGTGCATTTAAGGTAAGAAAGAGTTAAAGATGAATACAAGCTTTGTTCTTCCTTTTGTAAGGGGATCCCCACTCCTGCTTTTTCTTCCTCTTTTCATTTGGCTCTCATCGCTTCCAGAGGATAGGTACAGGAGTGACGCTCCAGTAGTATCTTTGTCTGATCGGGATGACAGTGGACTAGACCAGAAACAAGGACAGTAAGAGGGCTACTGGGGGTTTTGGCCCAAGGCAGCAACATTTAGAGGGTACAAACATTTAAAATACATATATTCCTTTTACAGACTAGAGGGATGTAAGAGGAGTAGTAGTTTCAGTTGGGGATATTGAAGTTCAGGGGCTTTCTCCTTCAGGCATTCCTTCACCAGGTTTCTTCAGAGAAGTGAGGAAATAAAGGTTCAGAAGGTCTGTGAGGATAGCAGACTGATGCCAGTTTCCTTCTTCCCTCTTGCCCCTTGCCCAGACTTCTCTTCACTCTCCCTGTCTTAGAACTTGCCTATTCTCCATCCTTTCCAGGCAGAATGGGAATAGAGGGCAAGTAATCCCAATGCCTGGGAAGGAGTTTTGCCAAGACCTGTTTGGTGGGATAGAAAGTTTGAGACCCCAAATTCTTTAGGTCCAACTATTCAACCTCTGAAGTCCCTCCCAACTCAGAGTCTATCCCTTAAGCCACTGTAGCTACAAATTCTCCTCCTTGCTATCCAACTGAGTTTGCGCTAATTTTAATTTTTGTATTCCAGTTATCCCTTTCACATTGGGGGAGTTAAGGGCACAGCATCCTGTGATCTGGAAAATCCACATACAAGTTTTTGGCCCTCACTTTGTACCGGAGAAGAAATCTGAATTTTTTCTTTTTCTTTTCTTTTATTTCTTTATATGTTTACAGTACCTTATTGTAGAATTTGGGTTGATATTATACAATAATATACATATATTTTATGCATTTCTGAGTTTCTAAACTTTTTCTGTATCATCTGCTGGCCTCTGCATGTCGCCTGCAGCTTCTACAAAACTCCTCCAAAATTACCATTTAATTTCTTATACCAACCCATGATATATCGAAACTGAGATGGAGAAAGTCATGATGTACAAGAGAGAACTGTATTTTTTACATCATAATTTAGTAAACGTGAGGGCCCTTGTCAAACCAGGTGCCCTGGGGGCTTTTTGTATGGATTGCCCTAGGTAAAAATTGCTAGTTAAGGCTCTGGCAGATCACTACCAGAACTGGAAGTGTTCATTTGCCTGAGGAGTGGTAGTGGTTCAATCAGATTGGTTGTTGTTGCAGATCAAGGATTTTAATAATTTAGCTCTTGCTTTTTATTTTTTTATTTTTTCCCCCACATAACTTCTCATAGGGCTGCTCCTTTTTTTCTTTTCACACTTTTCAAGCCTATTTTTTCTTCATATTCTCTTGGGGGAGGGTGGTAACTTTGCTGGAATTGCAGCTTGAGTTTTGCTATGGTTAAATTTATTGCTTGGTTTTGTGATAACAGATTCACTTTGTCTTATCATAGTCCCACACATTTCTAGTGACAGCAACACTGATTTCCTGTTGCTTACTGCCCTGAAGTGCAACCTAATTTGATTACACTCTTGTAAATGTCCTGTGCTGTATATTATGGCCAAACGTTTATTATAATTAGCTAGGTAAACTAGTGAATAATGTAAACTCATGGATCAGAAGGAAATGACTTTCCTTGTGTCCTCAATTCCCCATTGGTCATTACGAGGATCTTTGTTGGCACATATTCCCAAGATTCTATTTCAGGAAAGGGAGCTTCAAAAGGCTTCTGGACCTTCAGCCAATTAAAGGATAGTAAAGATGTGTTCCACTCTAGATTGTTGTTTGTGAAAGCCTTCCTGTTCCCTACTAATAATACCCTTATCGAGGGTATAACTTAACAATATTAGATTATTAGATTTCATGGGTATAGTATATCTAGATTTCAGGAAGTAATTTAATGAAGTTTCTCATGATTATCATTGTAGACAAGTTAAAGAGAGATTGGCTGAAGTTATATGAATTCAGCACTGGCTGAATGACTGGAGTCTCATTCATTATTAATGGATTGTTGTCAACCTGTGGGGAGTCCTACAGAGTGTTGTTTTTGGCTTTGTTCTCTTAAAAACTTTTGGTATATTTATGTATTATGCAAAGATATAAGGCATAGCCATTCTATTATATAACAGAATTAGAATCCCAAAACATCTTAGTATGTTGTAACAGGTCACTTAAGCGAACAAAAAAAAATGATAGGTTTCCCCCAAAAATCAACTGCACAGGTATAGTGGTTGGAAGAGCAGGAACCAAAATGTGGCTAGAAATTAGTTCATGAAAAAAAATTCTAAGCACCCTATTGGAATTTATGATCAACGCGAGTCTATAGTATGATCTGGTTACTCCCAAAATCATATAATATTGTACTACACAATTCTGTATCTGACGTTAGAGGGCCTGTGTTCTAATTTTGCCTTTTCTACTCCCTATCTGAGTGATCTTGGCTGGGCAAGTTACTTAAAATCTCAGCTTCAGCTTTTCTGTCTGCCAAATGAATTTGAGCTGGTAACTTTTATGCTCCCTTTGAGCTCTAGATCTATAGAACTATGATTAACAGGTCATGTTTCTATACTGATTTTAAGGTTTACAAGGTGCTTTCCTCACTATAAAGCTATAGTGTTTGAATGAAGTGATTGTTCCATTGTACAGTGCTCTGACAAAACCACATCGGAACATAGTGTCCAGTTTGGGATGCAACATTTTAAAGAGACATGGACAAGCTGGTGGCTATTCAGAAGAAGGTAGCCAGGATTGTAAGGAAATTAAGAGTTGTTAAGACCCATATGAGGATTTATGCAAGGAACAGAGGTTAAAAATATAGTGCTCAGAAGAAATAAAAAACCTTAGTACAAAAATCTGATAATTTAACTAGGAACTCTTCCAATTTATGTAGTCTCCTAGACACAGTTATTTATACAATCATTTTCACAAGAAGGATAACTTAATAGGCTGATACCAACAAATTAATTCAGAAATATTAATATAGCATCCCTCTTGAGCTTACTTTCCTAACTCTTAATGGTAATAGAAAATTGTATCTCCATAGAAACAATTGTTACCTCAGGTTATAGGAATAACCCTCTGGGTGATTATTCTTAATGCTCACAGATCCCCTACTGTGTGTTTTCCCTTAACTGTCAGCCAGTAGATTTATTTAGTTCTTACAAAAGGCATTAATGCAAATGGCATAGCAAGAATAGTAATTCTAAAGCATGCTACATGTCCCCCACCCTCAAACTGGAGTTGCACTCTCAGAAAGACACAGAGTCTAGGAGAGGGAGAGTATGTGTATACTTTACATATGCAAGGCATGTAAGGAACAAAAGGAAACTTGCAACACCAGAATGGCAGGGCTTGGATCTCCTTTCTTTCTCTGGAGAATTCTCATGAAATTTACTGCGTGGCAGAGCACCATCATCATCACAAACATTTATATTGCACTTAATATGTGCCAGACACTGCGCTAAGTGCTTTACAATTATTATCCTATTTAATCACTGTCAGTGATACATAAATCAATACAGTGTTAGGCTGGCCTAGCTCCACATACACCACAACATCTCAGCTGGTTTATTCTCACCGAGAATAACGTATCTGCTAGGTGGGTTGATTCCCAGAAAGGCAGTTACTCTGTTGCCAGACTATCTCCTCACAGGACACAGCATTTCTGCTGGGGTGTTGGGTCAGACAGGTTGCTGGATTGGCTCCTCCAACAGAGGAAGAAGGTTGGTCTACTGTTGGGCTGCCTCGTTATTGGGTGTGGCTGCTGCTGAGTGGGCCAGTCAGGTTGATCAGCCACTAAACTGGCTTCTCAAAAGGTGCCCCGTCTATACTGAATAGGTCAATCCACTCATCCACTAATCCCTGATGAGCAGCTCTCAGGTTCAGCTGGTTGTTACAAAGTACTTTTCAATTGTAATCCTTAGGAATCCTTTCAGAAAGGGTGGAGATTCTTAGTCTAGGATTCAGGAAACTCTCTAGTTCTTTTCCTCCCCAGGGAGTGAAGCATAACCTCTCTGGTTTAATAGTTCTTCCTGGTTCAGAGTTGGGTTCCCTCAATGAGGGACCCCTGTCTGACTCCTGTCTAATAGTAATCTAATTACTCTCTAGTTACGTTTTTCGATTCCTTGGGTCTTCATGCAAAAAGAAAGTAGGGCTACAGGTACTAGGGCAGTCGATATTCTGGGGCAATTTATTGTCTCCGCTGTTATTCAAAATCTCAGAAGGCCTTTGAAGGTGCGAAATGCTTTGTTTACACAAGAAAGGGCCTCACCTTTGTCTCTTTGCCTCTCATCTTCGACTTTTACTAAAGGAAGAAAATCTTTAAGGCAGTCTTCTCTAAAATACTATAAAAAGTACTAAGAGAAATTTTATTATTAAAAAAATACCAAGCTAAAAATAACCAACCTAGAAAAAATGCAGTGAACCAGTTAATATTTTGAGTAGAAAAATCATTCAGATAAGCATTTTGAGCTGAAACAACAAAATGGATTTAAAAGAATGAAATAAATCTTGGGTGTTTGAGCCATATATGTCTGCCCTTTGTATAATTGTAGAGTTCTCATATAATTTTACTTCCCAGTGCATGTCTTTGGTTATCTATCTATCTATCTATCTATCTATCTACACACAGAGACTTGAATTTAAAATTGGCATAAAAACTTATGAGAAATTAAATGATATTTTAGCTGCCAAATGAGCCACTAGATGCAGTCATCTTAAATCTAATGATTCGAGTTAGGTTATTAAACTGATATTATACATTAATTATATTTACATATATATGCTGCTGTTTTATATGTATTATACTTAGATGGCTCTGTGATGTCATAAATGTGGGTATTCACTCCATTGACACAAATTGCAAACTATTACAACTTCTTGTCTTTGGATTTATTGTCTACATAATTCCATAAATCCTGGACAGGGCTGAGGACCTTCATCTAGATCTCTTACTGTTATGTGGATGCCACTGGAACATAGGATGTCATTTGCTTTCGCTGTACAACTAGCTCTCCTTTTCTAGTCATATATTTTTCATGTTTTCATTTTGCTGCTTCTCTGTAATTCTTTTTTGGTAACATACTATAACCTACTCATATTCACCATGAATCTATAGTTTTCGATGCCTTTTGATTGACCTATATATTTTTTAAAATAGTGGTATTTAATGATTTAAAGCTGTGTAACTGGAAGAATGATGGTGTTAAACAGTTGGGCCTTCGTTTAATGACTTCAAGTTACTGAAAGCATTTCACAATTCCCCAAAGGCAATCCAATTCATTCTCCCACTCCTATTCAATTATGAGTCCAACTCGTTGTCTATCCATAGTGTTTATACAAACTCTATGTGCCAATGGATCAGCCCTCTCTGTTGTTCATTAAACTGCATATCACAGTCTAGATAACAGGCATTCTTCATCCACTTGTGTTTTTCTGTGTAGACATTCTTCACAGGAAAATATTATCCCTGCCATCAATAAACATATACAATCTAGAATACATACACACATACATATGCACATTATGTATCTGCCTTTAGTTATAAAAAGTTATTACAGAGAATGGTAATGGACTATTTTTATCTCTAGTGGGAAGCAAAAAAAAAAGTAAGTTTTACCTAAATTAGAAGGGTATGTCCAAGATGTATATTATGATGGACCAGTTCTATGGGCTGTCCCAACCAAATGATCGGCATTCTTCATACATTTTCTTTATCATATATGATTCCTTGAAAGATGCAACATGATAGATGACTTTTTTTGATGACCTTATGATCATATTAAGCAATGAATAAAACAAGGTAGTTCATGCTTATCTAAAGGTATTTGCTACATCAAAGAACAGGTCCAATGCAGAGCCCAAATAGAAGAAGGATTCCCTTTAGATGGTCAAGTTCTCCAGATGTTTCTGTTTGTGGATCACATTGTGCTGACTGTATTAAAGCCCTGAACATTGCTGAGTCTTCTGAATGAGCTCCATAATCTCTCAAAAATTTAGGGACTTTAAAAGAAGAAATGTATATTAATACCAAAGAGATATTTTAGTATGTGTTTTCATCAATATATTTCTCCCTTTATTATTACCCTAAAATAATGAATGGAAGCAGCTAGGTGGGACAGTGGATAGAGTGCCATGTCTGGAGTTAGTAAAACCTGAGTTCAAATTTGACCTCAGACACTTACTAGCTATGTGACACTGGGTAAGTCACTCAACCTGATTTGCTTCAGTTTCCTCATCTGTAAAATGAGCTGGAGAAGGAAATGGCAAACCACTCCAGAATTTTTGCCAAGAAAACCCCCAAAGGGGTCACAAAGAGTCAGATACAACTGAAACAAATGCACAACAACAAAAATAAGGATATCATAAAAAAAGATAAACTTTAATGAAATTGTTTCCCATTTTCATTAGGGCTTAACACAGGAAAAAGTGACAAGGAGAAATTCCAGTTCCTAGAAGCTAAACCACAACACATGATGATGTAAATAAAAAATTTGTGCAGATGGGCTTATCATTGTAGGCTCTCTGGGAAGATAAGGCACTGGACATATTTGTTATTGGATAGACATGAAAGATCTAATCTGTAACAAAGGATGGAACAAAAAATTCAAGCAACATTTGAAATTTTTTTTTTGCCAGTTACATTATGCATATAGTTATTCAGGTCATTTATATTGAGATTCTGATATAACACGGGCCAAATTATATCCCTTACATAAGTACATTATAGTAAAAACCTGAAAAAAGAAAACATAATTAGCTTACAACAGAATTCTTTTCATCCCAAAATTGAGTAGCCCACATAAGAAACAGATTTTGCCCTGTCCCAGACAAGAAGTATGTCCCTTTATAAACACAGGTGTTCATGTTGCTAATTAATAACAATCTGGATAACCCACAAACATCTCAAATTCACAATGGAATTCATTCTATATTTTTTCTAATTCCTCTTCCAGGCTCCCTCATTTCTTTTGAGGGCATCACATCTTTCTAGTCACTTAGGTTGGAGTCAGACTTGACAAATTCTTTTCTCTTACCCTACATATTCCTCCTCTTCCCCAGTCTCTCACTTACCAAATGTTTTCAATTCCTACTCCACAAAATCTATCCTCTTCTCTCTTCTCAAATAGTCTCTACCCTAATTTTGGTCCTAATCAGCTCTTCCCTGTACTATTGCAATAGCCTTTCTTCATTTAGTAAAAGAAAGTATTTTAAAATTTGATCTGTCTTTCCAATTTTGATTTCTCTTCCTATAAGCAATTTTGTTGATTCTTTCTTTCTTTTTAAAAAAAAGTTTTTTAAATGATGCTTTTGGTGGTTTTTTTTTTTTGCATCATCATAGTTTTCTCTAGCATCCAATCCTTCCCAGAAAGCCATTTTATATAATAAGTAGTTTTTAAAGATGAAGGGAAAAGGGAGAGGAAAAAAAAATCAATGCATTGAAAAAGCTCAAAAACAGGTGTAATATGAAACATCTATGGACTTCCCATCTCCATGAAGATAGGGTGGGTTGGGGGTGCCCTCTTACATCTCTTCATTCATGACATGCTTGATCTTTATAATTTTGTAATATTCATTTTTCATTTTTGTGTGTGTGGTTGTTCTTTCTGCATTGGTTAGTGTAGACCTTTCCATGCTTCACTGTATTCACATAGGTAATTTCTTACAGCAGAGCAATATTCCATTATACTCATATAATGGAATTTATTTAGTCATCCCCCAATCAGTGGCTATCTATTTTGCTTCCAATTCTTTTCTATCACAAAATGTGCTACTATAAATATTTTGGTGTATATGGGGGCTTCTTATCAATGGCTTCCTTGGGGTATAAGCCTAATAATCGAGTCTCTGGTTCAAAGGATATGGACATTTTAGTTACTTTATTTGCATAATTGCAAATTGCTTTCCAAAGTGGTTATACCAGTTTACAACTCCACCAACAATGTATTAGTGTGCCCATCACTATAGCCCTTTAATATTGACTATTGGCATTTTTGTCATCTTTGTCAATTTTTAGGTTGTGAGGTATGTATGGGTAATTAAGGTGGGACTTTCTTTTACTATTTTTCTCTTTTAGCACTTCTTTAATCAAGTGCCCTTGAAGAGTCTGGCCTTTGTTTCTTTGGTTAGATCAGGAGTCTTTGATGTTCAATTTACTGAGTATTTATTAAGTATCTACTATGTACTAAACCTTGGGCTAAACACTGGGGATATAAAGATGAAAATGAAACACTCCTTGTCCTCAAGGAGCTTCCATTCTATTTGAGGGAATGACACATTCATAGTAAATTAAATACAAGCACTCCACAAAGTAAATATATGGGGAAATGGCAACTAAATTGAATTGGAGGCAAAGACTGTTTCAATTTGGCTTTTGCAGCGCCTAGCACAGGGCTTAGAACACAGTAGGCACTTGATAAATGTCTGTGGAGTTTAATGAAGTTGCATAACAATAGTGAAGACATATAAAACTACAATGTTATATACTACAATTGTAGCGATGTGGCAATTTTGGTTGCTGATGAAAAATAGGGCAAAAGTGTTCAGCTCTACCATCTCCTTCTATGACTAGGTCTTTTAAATTAATAGTCTGAGGGGGTAGGGTTAAAATGGAGAAGTGAGAGGTAGCAATTTTGCTTCAGCTCTTTCTCAACAGCTTCTACAATGACATAGGAAGTACACCAAACTGAATTCTGATCCAGAAAGCTAAGAAAAAGTAACAACCAGTCATTTTTCCAGCCCAGAGCAACTTAGGAAGACAGAGAAGTCTGATACCAGACTGTGGCAGCAGTGGCAGAGAGCAGCCCAGAGCCCAGGAATGGGGCAGAAAGAGATACTGGGGACCACTGTACTGACACAGGGAGCAGGTGCCATTTGTCAGCTCTGTTACCCATTACCCAGATTTGATTCATAGTTTCAGGTTGGAGAAGAGCAGTAGCCATCAAGGAGCAGTCATGATCCCATAGTGAGGGAGCAGGGTCCTTCCCTGTGTAAGGACCTAGGAGCAAGTTCAAGAAATATAACTGTGTAGCTCTGAGCCCAAGAACAGAATGGGGACTCAGTTCTAACTTTTAGTCCCATCCATTAGCCCACAGTGGAATAAACCAAGGCAGGGGATCAAAATCAAGGGGAAACCAGTTCAGTCACTTTGAACCTGAAGAACCACTCAATGGGCTAACTGTAATTGAGTCCCTCAGTGGTCTACAGAAATTCCACCACACGCAGGCCAACAGAATCAAACTAGGTCAGGAATTTGCAGAGTGCAAATCAGGAGGGTAGCAAGCAGACCTCTTACACCACTTTGGAAGTTTTAGTCTCAGTGTATTTGCATGCCAACCAGGGGAAATGTTGAAAGGAATCTCCTTACTTTATCTGCTTCGGCAGTTTTACTAAGTAGATTCCTAGAGGTGATCAGAAGAGAGCTTAACTGGTAAACAAGGCATATGACAGGAGAACCTAACTGAAGGACTCCTAGTGACAGCAGGAGAAGAACACAAAAGGACAATCTGCCTGAGAAATACTGGCTTCCCCTGACTTCCCGGATAGTTGTGATAGCTATAGCCCAGGGCAGATGAAGTCCAGCAGACCATAACAGAGAACAGCTTAGCAGAGATACCCAGCACAGAGCAGTGCAGCCAAGAGAACAAAGCCACAGAGCATCCTAGCTCAGTGCATTAAAGCACAAAGTGGCTTGCATTGTGACATCACCAGAAGATGCTGACAACTCTACAGGGTTGGAGGCAGAGGTTATCCCAGCCTCTGATATGTACCATCAACACTTGTTCCCTTTGCATGTTTGCCTCTATGTGTGTTCCCTAGACATTACCTATGTATGTCCCTTTCCCTGTGCTTGTGTGGTAACCTGTGCATAGGGGGTTGGGTATCTTTCTTATCACTAATTGTGCTATTATGTTTGATTAAACATCTTTTGCTTTAAACAAAGTCCTCTTGTGCTAATTTTAAAACACACACAATGTGGTGGGAAGGGCTCACACTCACTGTAATTCAAATGGTTGTTGATCCACCTTAAACCTAAGCTAAGCTAGTATTTTGGGGACTTATGTTTGAGGTGGGTCTTGGGTACTACAATAGAAATAAAAATATAAAAAATACTGAGAACTATAGAAAACATGAAGATACATTTTATTTATCAGTAAGCATTAAAACAGATTAATATGGGGAGATAAAACTCTACATATAGTTATTTATCTATATAAAGTTACTTGTTGACATAGTAGTTTGTGTAATGAAAACCTTAAAATTAAAAAAAAAAGATGATTATTTCTTTAAAATGTACTTCCTCTCCATCAATGCATCTAATTTCAGTTTTCCTAGAGTGCTGTCTATAGACTTTGTGGAAGTCTAGATAGATGTTTGAGAAACAAATGTACATGTAAGCATAACTTTATTGATATAATTACATTTGGTGTCTGATGAGGTCAGGGAACCATGTTTTTAGAGGTGCTTGAGACCCCAAAATACCAACATGCCAGGTCCTGCTTCACTGAATTCGACTCAAGTCTTCTCAGCCAAAGAGAAAAACAAAGTTTACTACAGATTCGCCATAATGGGTAGTCTTAAGAAATCTCACCATTTGTGATGCTCATTTTCACAAGAGGGCCAGATTCAGTATGAGGTAGATTGAATCTGAGAACCTTTATGGAGGCAAGATGGAGCTTATATACAGAAAGATTGTAGGAGGGATCTAGGGTGGTCCTGGCATGATGGGAGGAGGGGTTTAGGGAGGGTCTTGAGGAGGAGCTTGATGGGACTGGGATGAGGTCAGACTACAGGAACCAAGAGAATCGGATCAAAGGTGGGAAGTAGCTGCAGGCTACCTGGAGATGACAGACAAGGTAGGACTAGGCTAGAATAAGGGTAACAGATTTGGGCATTGACAGTTTGATAGGATCAAGGGTGGGAAGTAGCCACAATGGAGGGCTAGGCAAGGTTAAGAGTAACCTAGATATTTGGGCCTCAGGAAGTCTTATGAAAGTCTTATGGCCTCAGGAAGATTCAAGGAGAATTCAAAGGGGCTCCCAGATCCCGTACCCCATCAGTGTCTACAACGTATCTAACATAGGATGGGGAAAAATGATCGCATAATGATCTGCAGCAGACAGTTTCTTCTTACCCTTCCATATCTGCGAGATACTTCTTTCTCTGGATTACACCTATCTGGAATCTTGCTCCTTGAAAATTCTCATAGGTCCAACCCACCTCTTGTCCAACTCTCCAATTGTCTCCCCTCCCTTCCCTTCCCCTCCCCTTCCCTTTCCCCTTCCCATCCCTTCACTCCCCTCTCCCTCTCCTTCTCTCCTCTCCCCTGTTCTCTCTCCTTCTAACTTGTTCTCCCAGCTTCTTTCTCTTTTTCCTCAGTTTCTCATTTTAACATTGATATTCCCCTTCCGATCCCATCCTATTTCCCTTTTTGGTTAGGCCAAATAGTGAAAGTGTAGACTTTCAGAGTTCCCAGGTGGTGAATGGAAAGCCTTTTCACTTATTGTTTGCTTTCTTCCCTGGAAGCTCAAGGCCTAGCTATTGCCTCAGAGGGTTGTTTTTTTTTTTCCTTTCTCTTTTTTTCTCTTTTTCTCAGGCTTCGGCCAATTCACATCTTGCCATCAACTGGCCAGACTGAAAGTTCTTTGTTTAAGTTAAGTTCAAGAGCAAATATTTACAGATGGCTATAGGAAATAAGACTAATTAGCAAATGGCTTTATGGTGCCACTTCAAAACACTAAATATTTGTCTAATTGCTCTAGTATACCTTTGCCAGATATGTTTACGTATTGACTGAACTTGCCTCCCTGGTGTGTACTCACAGTACAATGACGGAGTACAGGCTCTGGAAACCTCCACCTTGAACTCTCCTTGAATCTTCCCACTTGATCTGGTGTTCTCCTGAGGCTATAATCCCCTCCACTGGCCTTTCATTATCACTATGCCTAATTTTCTCTTACCCTAAACCTGGCACAGGCCTTCATTGTCTGTTACCTCTGGATTGCCTCCAGCTACTTCCCATCCTTGATCCTATTTAAACCCCTTCTCTCGATTCCTGGCCTCTGACTTCTAGTCACCCCAGACTACTGGCCACTCCCATCAAGATCCTCCCCAGACCCCTCTTCCAATCACCCCAGACTACTTGGCCAACCCAGATCCCTCCCACAGCCTTTCTGTATATAAGATCCATTTTGTTTCCATGAAAAGTGCTAAGATTCCTTAAGAGTCTAGCCAGTGCTCAGATTCGAACTGGACCGCTTGCATTAGCAATACAAATGCTTAAATTCCGTAAGAGTCTGGCCAAGATGGCAGACTTTTAGAATCACATTCACATATCGGTGTTTTAATAAACCTTGTTTTTCTTTTGGCTGAAAGAAGGTTTGGATAGAATTTATTCAGGCAGGACCCGCATATTGCTATTTCTGGGTCCCAGCACCCCTAAACCTCAACAATTATAGGAAATAAGACTAATTAGCAAATTCATCACTGTGGTGCCACTTCAAAACACTAAATAGTTGTCTAATCCCTCTGTTATCCCTTTGTCAGATATGTTTACATATTAACTGAACTTGCCTCCCTAGTGTGTATTCATGGCATGAAATACAAGGATAACTTACTAAATCACACTATTCTAGATTTAGAGCTAGAATAGACCTTAGGGGTCATTGAGTCCCCTGTTTTTAGAGATGAGGAAACTGAGGCCCAGAGGTTGAGAGATTTGCCCAACATTAGCTGGGATTCAAGCCCAGGCCCTCCGACTTTAAATCTGACAAGTCTTTCCACTGTATTCCATTGGAACTTGCACTCAAGTAACTTACTGTCTTTTTTTAGGATATAAGTGCATAATAGGATCATTAGTCTATAACTGGAAGGGCCAATCTCTTCACTTCGTAGATAAGGAAATAAAGGGAAATAGGATGGGATGGGGTCAGGATGGGCAGAGCATTGTCAAAATGAGAAGCTAAGGAAAAAGGGAAAGAGGCCGGGAGAACAAGAAAGTTAGAAGGAGAGAGACAGAGAGATAGAGGAGAAAGATAAGGGAGATGTCTTCTAAGGTCACACAATTAGTCAGTGTCAGAGTTGGATTCGTACCCAGTTCTCTGACTCCTAAGGGCTCTTTCTGTTGTACCGGATTATCTTCCAATATAAACTTCAAATCGATTAAACAACAACAAAAATCCTATCTGATTATAAGGATCTCAGGCAGCCTCCCCTTCTAGCTAAATTAATAAGCCCAGAAAGCCCAAATCTCTAAATCACCCAGCCAAAGTAAGGCTTGCAGTAATGGCCAAAAACTCCATTTCCCAAGGGCATGGAATTAGAATGTCGACTAGCCAATCAGTCCCCCAGAAATTTCCCTTCTCCCTCTAACCTCACTTTCACTTTCCCAATGCAGAATAAATGAGCACCAGGATCCCCATTCCCAAGCACCACTTAGTGGTTATTTTTTGGGCCCTGATGGCTCAGAGTGAATGTAAATAGTAACTGTTTTTCTTTTGGCTAGAAACCCTGAGGGTCTTCACCTCCCAGTTGCTGTTTGTTATTTATTTTTTTTAGTCATGTGTGACTTCTTGACCCAATTTGGGGTTTTCTTGGCAAACATACTGGAGCAGTTTGCCATTTCCTTCTCCGGCTCATTTTACAGATGAGGAAACTGAGGAAAACAGGGTTAAGTGACTTGCCCAGGGTCACACATCTAGCAAGTGTCTGAGGCCAGATTTGAATCTTCCTGATTCCAAGTCTACTGTGCCATCTAGCCGCCACTTTGACCCAGATTAGAATTTTAGAAAAATCCAGTAGGTTTTATTGGTTTTGGTGTCCTCTTCCACTGAGCACCCCAACAGGACCTCACCTATTTCCATTCTCACTGACTGCCCCTGGTGTAGTATTTACCTACCTTAAAGCTTGTTCTGCTTTTTTTCTACTGACTCCAGTCTTGTGCAACTAAGCCATGTGTTGGAGAGAGCACTGGGCCTGAAGTCAGGAAGACCTAAATTCAGGTTTACTCAGCTTTAAGCAGAATCGCTTCAGGTCAGGGCAGAGGGAGAGAGGAGGGGAGGGGAGGGGAAGAGAGGAGAGGAGAAGAGAAGAACAATTGACTTTGATTTGAGTGAGGGAGGGCTGTGCAGTCAGCAGCCTCACTTTCTCCTCCAGAGCCATCTGGGTCCAGTGGCCAGATATCAGTCAGGATGACTGGAGATGGACTGGAGATGGCCCCGATGCAGTGGGAGACCTTGGTCCTAAGGTCTTTCCAAGTTCTCACTTTGGGTGAGGCAATGCCTATTCAGTGAATAGGCCTCTTTAAGAAGTGAATCACGGGATGGCCCCTTTAATCCAAAAAAAAAAAAAAAATTCAAACTGGGAGGTGAAGAACCTCAGGGTTTCTGGCCAAAAAGAGAAACAGTTACTATTTACATTCACTCTGAGCCATCAGGGCCCAAAATATAACCATTAAATGGTGCTTGGGCAGAGACCTATAGTTGTCCAATCCATGAGATAAATTTTGATGGCCTAAAGCTACCCAGTTAACTTGGGGTTTAGTGGCTAGATTTTTTTTTCTCAAAGACCAAGCCTTAAACCCGATTCACTCTGGATCTCATGGATGGCCATCTCCAGTCGTCCAGACTGACATCTGGCCACTGGACCCAGATGGCCCTGGAGGAGAAAGTGAGGCTAGTGACTTTGCACACCCTCCCTCACTCACATCAAAGTCAGTTGCAAGTCAAGTCATCACTTTCTGATGTCATGGTTCTCTTTAAGAATGAAGGACAAACCCCACAACCACGAGTTCATATCCAGCCTAAGACAGTACTTACTTGCTGTGTGTCTCTGGGAAAGTCACTTAATATCTGCCTGTCTCAGTTTCCTCAACTGTGAAATGAGGATAATAATAGCACCTACCTCTCAAGGTTATGAGGAGTAAATGAAATATCTGTTAAGTGTTTAGCGCACAATGCCTGGCACATAGTGGGTCTTATCTACATAAATGTTTGTTTCTTTCCTTTCCTGTTCTGTCTTCTATCTTGTGGTACACCGCCCTCTCCTTATACTGTATCTTGGCATCTCAAACCTCACTTGAACTACAGTAAGACATTAATTTACTTGAAGTATAAAGAAAGGGTAATTTGTGATTTTGTTAATAGTTCTCTGTAACATATCATTAGCATATGCTCTTCAGATCTTTTGGAAACACAAGCGGTGAACTAAACATCACTTGTATGTATCTAACCTATAACACTATGATTGAATTAGATTTTCTTCAAACATTAAAATCCTGTTAAAATTCCTTACATTACTGTAGTTTTATTTATTTTGTGGGTAAGACTAAGTCAGCAATGTATGTTATATTTCTCTCATATAAGCAAATTCCTTGTTCTCTGGTGTATTAGAATGAAGCCTTACTGAAACAAGTTATATTATAAAAAACATACTACTCATAGAAAACATTTGTAGCTACTTTGGAAAGGCCTGTAGGAATTTTGACACTGTTTATCAATCACCCTCTTCTCCTTGGTGCTTTCTTCTCTCTAGCTTTTCAGGACAGCTCTCTCTCCTGGCTCTCCTCTTACCTATCTGACTGATATTTCTCAGTTCCCTTTGCTGAATCCTTATCCAGATAATGCCATCTAACAATATATATATATATATATATATATATATATATCTCAGGGTTCTGTCTTGGTCCTGCTTCTCTTCTCCTATACTACTTCACTTGGTGATTTCATCAGCTCCCAAGGATTTAATTACTGTTTCTATGCTGATAATTCTCAAATCTACCTATCTTAATCTCAGCTTCTCTGATAACCTCTAATTTTATATCGCCAACTGCTTTTTAGGTATCTCCAACTGATGGGGCACAGGCTGTGGAAACTGCCTCCCCACCCCATTCTCCTTGAACTTTCCAATATGGTGAAGTCTCTGGCATTCGCCTGAGGCACCCCAGTAATCTTCTCAAATGGCCTTTCATGGTGGCCTATGCCCTATCTCCCATTTCTCTGTTGCCCAGCCCTCCATTCTCTGTTACTTCTGGATCCCCCCCCCCACCCCCACTTGCCACCCTTGATCCTATTGAGTGGGAGATAATTCTTGTGAAGACTTCACAGAGAGAGAAAATATAAGAATTATTTTTTTTTAATTGTTTCTGGAATAAGCAGGGGCAGTGAGAGGATGGAATAGACCTTGGGATTTTACCTTGTAGCAATGTGGTTACCTAACTCTCAGGAATTCGGGGCCTGAGGCAATAATCTCTCTCTCATGCTAGCACAGAGTTGTTACCAAATAAGGACAAAAAGGACCACATATAGGTTGTTTGTTTCTTGCTCCAGGAAGCCCTCTCCCTCTTCTCTTGTTCCTCGTCCTTTACCTTAGCCATACTACTGCCACATTAGCAGCTGTGCGTGATTTCCTGGTTCTTTGTCTAGTTTTTCGTGCCTAAATTGTAAGCCTGCCTCCCAGCCAATGGAGAGAAGGGATAGTGGTGGGCTGGAGTTCTTTTGCGATAGAATATATGTTGGTGCTTTACCTTTGATCACTAGTCCCTCCTAGTGGAAGTGACGCCCTTTTCTTGTGAGAATTGAATAAAAATACTTTCTGTTCCTCCTGGGGATGCCTCTTTATTTTATGAATTTTTATATTATATTGGTAAGGGTCTTGTACCCCACACACTATTTAGACTTTATTCTCCCTTGGCCACATGGTCCAGGTACCTGGCTTTCCTGGCCCTTCTCTGTTACCTTCCGGTCACTCCAGCCTACTGGCCACTCTCATCCACATCCTCCCTAGGCCTCTTCTCCCAGTCTGCCCAGACTACTTGTCCATTCCTAGATCCCTCCCATAGTCTTTCTGTATATTGGCCTCCATTAAGGTATGCAGATTCAATCTAGCCTGCTTGTCAATACAAAGGTCACCAAAGCTCATATTCCTTAAGAGTCTAGCCAATGCTTAGATTCCTTAAGAGTCTGTCCAATATGGCAGATTTTTAGAATCACACCCACCCAATTGGTGCTTTAATAAACCTGGTTGAAAGAAGACTTGGGTCAAATTTATTCGGACAGGACCTGTGTGTCGCTATTTCGGGGTCCCAGCATTCCTAGATCTTAACACAACCAGTTGTCTAGTAGAAGACATCCTCAGCTAAACCTGTCTAAAACAATTCATTATATTTCTCCCTAAACCCTCCTCCTCTTACTCCTTTCATGTCACTTACCTACTCAGTAAACTCCAGAGGCTCCCTATTACCTCTAGAATCAAATTAAAAATCCTCAGTGTGGTATTCAAAGCCCTTCATAACCTATTCCTGATGAGGGTAAAGTCTCTGGGAACCCCTTTGAACTCTACTTGAATCTTCCCACTAGATCTGGCTTCTCCCAAGGCCATGAGCCTTTCATTATCTAGGCCCAAATCTCTACCTAGCCTAGACCTCTATTGTCCAGCTGCTTCCCACCCTTGATCCTCATCAAAATATCTATACCCTAGCTCTGTTACCCTAGCCTTCTATTGTCTTTCATCTCCAGGTAGCCTTCAGCTATTTCCCACCCTGGAGTCTGACCTCACCCCAGTCACCCCAGTCCACTCTAAACCCCTCCTCTAGTCATCCCAGACTACTCGAGACCACCCCTTAATCCCTCCCACAATCTTTCTGTATGTAAGTCTCATCTTGCCTCTATGAAGGCACTCAGATTCAATCTAGCTCAGACTGAATCTGGCCCGCTTGTGAAAATAAGCGTCACAAAGGGTAAGATTTCTTAAGACAACCCATTATGGCAAATCTTTAATAAACTTTTTCTTTTTCCTTGGCTGAGAAGGCTTGGGTCGAATTCATTTGGCAGGACTCAGCATGTTGGTATTTTGGGGTCTCGAGCACCCCTAAAAACCTGTGGTTCCCAACATCATCATTTTTCTTTAACCTTATCATTTCCTTGTTACCTTTCCAGTCATCTAATGCCTTGCTCTCAGACATGTACTCTGATCCAATGACACTGGCCTCATGGCTGTTTCACGAACAAGACATTCCAACACTTGGCTCGAGACATTTTCTGTGGCTGTCCCCCATGCCCAGAATGCTCTCCCTCCTCATTGCTACCTGCTTACTTCCCTGGCTTCCTTTAAGTCCCATCTAAAACCCCATATTCTAAAGGAAGGCTTTCCCAACTACTCTTAATTCTAGTGCCTTTCCCTCACTGAATTATTTCCTGTTTATCCTTATATACAACTTTGTACATATTTGCTTATCATCTCCCCCATTAGATTGTGAACTCCTTGAGGGCAAGGATTCTCTTTTGCTTCTTTTTGTATCCCTAGCCCTTCGCAGAATGCCTACTTGGAATACTCTTCTTCCTCAACACCACCTATGGTAGATTTCCCTGGTTTAAGTCCCAACTAAAATTCCATCTTTTATAGGAAGTCTTTCTTAATCCCTCTTAATTCTACTGCCTTCCCTCTATTAATTATTTCCTATTTATTCTGCACATAGCTTGCTTTGTATATATTTGTTTGTATGTTGTCATAATGGTAATCAGGGCAGGACTTTTTTGCTGTTCTTCTCTTTTGGGATGCTAAGGCTATCAAGTGCCTTTAATGAGTTTTGCCTTTGTTTCAATGGGGCAGGTAAAGTGGACCCCTTTTTGTTTTGGAGTGTTTCTCAGCACTAAGGCAATTGGGAGTCATTGATTTGTATATGATGTGGTACTGGTGGTTGAGGAACTTTCCGACACCCTGGATGGTGGACCCCCGAGCCTTCAGGGTCCTGAACAGCATGTATGTACTGGAAGGTTAGCATTTGACTTTTGGGGGTACACTCATTGAAAGAGTGTTAGTGACGAGACTCTGGGCAAGCCATTGAAGCAGCCCCTCTGGCTTTGAAAAACCCAGATGTTGCTGCTTCTCTGGTAACTATTGTGATTTGGTCAGACAGAAATCTGTCTGTTGACCTGTTTATAATATATGCTTGTAATTTCTGTTTGTATTTGCTCAGAAGTTCAGGGTGCTGGCTTTCCCCCTTGAACTAAGTGAATGGCATATGTATGTTTAATTAAAGTAAGATTGTTAACCCCTCAAAGTTGCTTTCCTTAGAAAAGCGGATCAAAGAACCTGTGCTGGCAGCCCTTTCTGTGTGCTGGTATTATTAGTCTTTCACCCCTATAACAGCTGCTAGCAACATTGTTGTTAGAGTTGTCTCCCCAATTAGACTGTAATCTTGAGTGCAGGGACTCTCTTTTGCTAAGAGCTAGGGGTACAAAAAAAGTTAAAAAAAAACACCCCCCGCCAAATCTCCACTCTTAAGGAGCTCACAGTCTAATACAAGAGACAATATACAACAACTACGTACATACAAGATATAATCAGTTGGAGATAATCCCAGAGGGAGGACACTAGGTGTTTTGGGAAAGGCTTCTTGTAGAAGGTGGGATCTGAGCAGAGACTAGAAGGCCAGGGAAGCCAGGAAGCAGAGACAAGGAGGGACAGTATTAAAAGTATGGGAGACAATCAATGACTGACTTGTCTGCTTAAGGAGCAGTAAAAAGACTGGTGTTACTTGGTTGTAGGGTCTGTTCAAGGGTGCAAAGTGTAAGAGCTGAAAAGATACAGAGAGGCCAGGTAATGAAGGGCTTTAAAAGCCAAGCATAGGATTTTATATTTGATCATGGAGGTAATACAGAGCCATTGAAGCTTATTAAAGGTAAGGTACCTGCACTTGAGGAAAATTGATTTGACAGCTGAGTGGAAGATGGACTGGAGGAGGAAGTGATTTGAGGCAGGGAAGAATACCTGCCACCCAGTTTGATCTGGGTGGTAGAATCATGGAATCTCAGAACTATTAGGGATCTCAGAGATCATCCAGTCCAATTTGTGCTCTCTATAGCACCTCTATAGCAACCTCTCTATAGCATCCCCAACTAATGTCATCATTTTCTTTAATTGAAAGCAAAATCATTACTTATTTAAAATACTCAGTCTGCTAAATTGGCTTTTAAAGGGAAAATAAAATTGTCAATAAGTCATTCAATTGTTGACTTGAATGGAAAAATAGGGAATTACCTATTTAAAACAGAACTAATGCCATTTCTTTATATTGTGGACTAATTTCAGCTGACTTTTAAGTGAATGATAAATTATACCTAGAAAAGCTATATTGAACATTTTGCTAATATATTTAGTAATAATTTGGGTATGATTTTTCTTATATTTAGCTTTCAGAATTCCAGGGTATTTGATTTCAAATTTGCAAAACTCTAATGAGTAAAGGTTAATTTTGAAAGGATATTCTATTAGTTTTGGAAATGACATATGAAGACCCTGAATTTATGTCCTCAGAGAAACTAATTAGCACATGTGCTTTTAAAATGCAAAATTTGTAGATGTAACAACCTAAACATTTCACAGTTGGTAAATGGCTGATGAAGTGTGATCCAACAACACATTAGAGTACAATGATGCAAAAAATGATAAATAATAGTGATATGAAAATATGGAAAGGCATGAAGTAATGCACTGTGAGCAATGTAGAACCAGATGATCAGCACGCCTATGGACTTCTTGGCCATCAGACTTTACATATCACTTAGTTCTGCAATTCTCTTCTGTACTTATAATGCAATATTACATATTACAATTATTTGTATTTATATACTGTGCCCTTTCTTTGTTGTAAACTTCATGAAGACAGGGACTGTATCTTACCTACTTTATTTCTAAGGGACTAGTACAATTTAATTACCATATCCATGCTGATGACTCTCAAAGCAACCACATCTCAAAGTGTACACAAAATTTTTTTGCTGAATGAATGAACAAATAGGCCAACATGTACATAAATAGAAAAGTATATGGAAAAAATAATGGAAAATGATGGGATGGGTACTAATTGGCAAGTTGTAATAGATATCTGTATACTAAAGATCTTGTTAAAAGAAGTAAATCTAAATTTAAATTCACTGAGAGGCAGCATAGTATAGAAGAGGCATCAACTTTTTTTTTTTTTGTCATAAAACCTTTTGGTATCTGCTCTCACCTTCTGTCAACTTGTCTACTGTTACTTAATGTTGTAAATATAAAATTACTCCTCCTTTATTTTCTGTCCTTTTTTAGTCAGCAAGAAGTTAGTTGTTTAGTTGTATCCAACTCTTTGTGACCCCATTTGGGGTTTTCTTGGCAAAGATATTGGAGTAGTTTGCCATTTCCTTCTCCAGCTCATTTTATAGATGAAGAACTGAGTCAAAGGGGATTAAGTGACTTTCCCAGGGTCATATAGCTAGTCAGTATCTGAGGCCAGATATGAGCTCAAGAAGATGAGTCTTCCTGACTGAATGCCTGGCATTCTATCCACTGTGCCACCTAGCTGCCCAATAATAATAGCTTATTTTATATAGCACTTTGAGGTTTGCAAAGTACTTTACATATATTACATATATTTATATATGTATACATACATTTATATAGATATGCTTTACATATATTATCTTATTTGGTACAATAATTCTGTGAAATAGGTGCTATTATTATTATTCCTATTTTAGGAATGAAGAAATTGAAGCAGAGACAGATTAAGTGATTTGCCCAGCTAGTATATATCTGAGGCAGAATTCAAACTCAGATCTTGACTTCAAAGGTACCACTCTATCCATTATACCACTATTTTATCACAGTGTTCTAAAAATGATTGTTGATTTGCCCTTTTGGGGAACGTGAACTATCCTTGTGGTTGATGTGGACTCTTATATTTGTTTTTTAGACAATATGCATTGTGTTTAATATTCACCAAGCATTATTTAAGGACCTACTACACTCTATGCTTAGTGGTAGGGATACAGTTATAAAAAAAACAAAACAAAAGAACCAGTTCCTGTCTTCAAGAAGCTTATATTTTTCCAGAAGCAACAATGTGTAAACATGTAAGTAAAAGGAAATATAAACCAAGTAAATACAAGGCAATAGTGGGGGTGGGGCCAGGCGGGCCCTAACAACAGGGGAAGCCAGGAAAGGCATTGTACAGGATGTGGTACTTAATCAATAGCCTTGGATGTGCTAGAAATTCTAGAGGCCAAGATGAAGAACGAATTCATTCCAGGTATGGGGGTGGGGGTGTTCTATGAGCAAAGGCTTAGAGATAAGAGAAGTCACGTATGGGAAAGTACCAAGCAGGTCTGGGACACAGAATGAACGAGAGGAGTAGCATGCGATAAATCTGGACAAATAGACTGGAGCCAGATTATAAAGGCCTTTGAATGCCAAACAGAGGAGGGAAACTTAACCTTTTCTTTTTTGTCCCAGCTAGCTTCCATGATGACTTTAGGAGCTTTGAGTGAACCTTACTTCTCTCCAACCCTGAGCCCATACTTATTCGCTCTGATTTACCCATTTCCAGAAAGATGTGTTAGACCAGGACATAAAGCAGTTCATCACTATCTTCACTTCGATGGGCATAACTCTACTTTGCTGCTTATGTGGACCTAACCATTTGTGATGGACTCTGAGATATTATTCTTTGTCTTCCCACCTGGAATCTGCTTCTATAGAGAGTATGTTCATTCTCTCTGTCTGTCTGTCTCTGTTTCCAGAGCTAGGCAGCTACATCTGCGGCTCAGAGTTCTATGGTACCCTGAGGGATTTGTGACTGTCTCTTCTCTCCTACCCTCCAGTAGAGCCCCACTGGTTATGTTCCTATTATTGTTATCATTATCATTATCATTATTATTATTATTATTATTATTATTATTATTATTATTATTATTATTATTATTATTGTTATTAGGGGCCAGTGACTAGTGTCCCAGTTCCATTTAACCAGCTAACATCAATTATCTCTTACAAAGGAATATTTACATTGAAATTACAGAAAGGACAGACAAACATTTTCTCCAACATCTTGGGGATTCACTCTTAGCTTTGTTCTTACATGATGTTGGTCCCACCAAGTTCATGTACAAATGTGACATGAGTCTTTTTCTTTCCCCAACTACCCTTAGCTCCTAAGGGCACTGATGAAGTGTTGGCTGCAAACTCAGACTTGGGAATGCTGGGATGCAAAATTCCCAAGATAGTTATAAAATTCCCAAGATCAGAGGCTCCTCTTTCTTCACCTAGAGCAGAAAAAGAACAAATATAGAAGCCAATGACTGAGGCCCTTTCACAGGGTTGTGTGGCTTCAAAAAGGAGAGAGTCCCAAGGCCTCTCCTCTTGTAGCACTGTCTTTCATCAAATGATATGAGCAAAGTTGTCACACCACTATATTATAGCTGAAGTGACAATGGCCCAAGGGTAAAGGCTAAGGCTGACTCAGCCTTTTGAAAATGCTTCCAGTTTTGGTTACACAGCAAATCTAAAAAGTCTCCTCCTAACCCCATGGTTAGCACACCAGAACCAGTTAGAGAATGTCTAGACATGCTCCAAAGTCTCTCCATTCACACCATTAGATCTTTTGTCAAAGCAGACTCTGTAGCTTCTCTTTATTGGGAGATTCTGTCCTAGGTGCTTTGTACTTTTGCTATGTCCCTTTTATACATCTATCTCTTTTTGTTTATTCTGAACATCAAGATACTGATCTGGGCCTACTTACTTGGACTTAATATCTAGTCTTTTGTTTCTAAGTTAATCCCCTGACATCTTCCCCCTAGGGACTTCTCCTACAGGCCCTTTACCAGCCTACTTCCTGATGGGCTTCTATATTAGCCACTTACAGGCTTACCCCCATTGCTGATCAGCATGGAAAATTTGACCTGCTCCATTTCTATCCTGGGTGGGTTCAACCCTCCTTAGGCAGTCTAGCCCCTGCCCTCTCCTCTATACTGCTGGACTCACCATATTGGTACCAGAATGAATATGGACATTTGATTGGCTTTAGCCCTTTAGCAGTTCCAAAATCCCAAACTCAATTGATCTACCAAACTCAGTTATCCCTAAGAGCAAGGATTATAGGTATGTACCACCATGTTTTACTCACTCAAGGTTTTCTAGAGATGGCTGAAGGCCCAAGTGTAGGCACTGTCATAGAGAAAGTTCATGTATAGCTACATTTGGATGATATGGACTCTGAAATTCCTGACAACTTAAAGATTCATTGATTCTACTGGAGAAATTCGGTCTAAGTAATATTATATTGGTTTGAATGTTTTCTCCCCTATTTGATTGTAAACACCTTGAGAATGGAGATTGCATTTTAGCTCTTTTTGTATCCCCCACACTTGGCACATGCCTGCCACATAGTAGGTACTTAATATTTATTGATTGTTGGTATAAATGAAACTATAAGATAAAAAAAGTTGCATCCAAACAAGACTATGGCTGATGGGATTCTTCTTGAAGAGGCACATGAAGGACCTTAAAATAACAGTAGCTGGCACTTATATAGCACTTTTAAGCTTCGCAAAATGTTTTACATATATTATCTAATTTGATCCTCACAGCAGCCTTATGAGATAGGTATTATCTATGTCTATAGGTAAGAAAACTGGGGCTATGTGACCTTTCCCAAGGTCATGTAGCTATTTAGTGTCACAGGATTTAAATTCAGGTTCACATCACTAACTCCAAATACAATACTCTATCCACTATGCCAGGTTTCCACATGTGTTCAAAGGCAACAAAATGTAATTTAGTGAGCAGAGCCAAGATGGTGGCTAGAAAACAGGGACTTGCTTAAGCTCTTCCCCAAATCCCTCCAAACACCTATAAAAAATGGCTCTGAACAAATTCTAGAGTTACAAAGCCCATGTAATAATAGAGGGAAACGTCTCCATCTCAATACAGCCTGAATGGTTGCTGGGAAGGGTCTATCGCACCTTGCTGGGAGCGAAGCGCAGCCCAGGGCGGGCTGCGCCAGGACCAACCAGACCAGGAATTGGGCAGAGCAGACCTTAGGCCCTGAATCAGTGAGCTGTGGCAGTTACCAGACTTCTCAACCCATAAACACCAAAGACAATGGAACAGTTTAGTGGGAAAACTTCTGGATCTAGGTGAGAGAAGCCTGCAGTCCAGCCCTAGCCCTGGGGGTGGTGGAAGGCAGCAGCAGGAAACTCCTGCGGCTGCTTCTAGAGCTGCAGCATCAGCTGCTTCTGGAGTCCCTGGCCCACACAGTGGGAAGAATCAAGCAGCAGATCAGAATGGGAGTGCAGGGATTGCTTTGCTGGTGCAGAGGTAGGGTTCTCTTGCTTTGCCCTGCTTGGATCTGGTTGGTGGTTCTTGGGGGAGGAGGAGTGCTGGTATGGCAGAGCTTGTAGTGACTGGAGTAGAAGTAGCTCTGAAAATAGCAGTGCAAGGCCCCCAAAGCTTGGGACAAAGTACTCTCTACTCTAAAAGCAGTCATACTCTGGCAAAAAGCTCAAGGGTCAAGTAGTTGGCTGGGAACATGAACAGGCAGCATAAAAGGACTCAGACTATAAAATCTTTTTTTGGTGACAAAGAAGATCAAAACATACAGCCAGAAGAAGTCAACAAAGTCAAAGAGCCTACATCAAAAGCCTCCAAGAAAAATATGAATTGGTCTCAGGCCATGGAAGAGATCAAAAAGGATTTGGAAAAGCAAGTTATAGAAGTAGAAGAAAAATTGGGAAGAGAAATGAGAGTGATGCAAGAAAATCATGAAAAACAAGTCAATAACTTGCTAAAGGAGACCCTCCCAAAATACTGAAGAAAAAATACCTTAAAAAATAGACTAACCCAAATGGCAAAAGAGCTCCAAAAAGCCAATGAGGAGAAGAATGCCTTAAAAGGCAGAATTAGGCAAATGGAAAAGGAGGTCCAAAAGACCACTGAAGAAAATACCACCTTAAAAGTTAGATTGAAGCAAGCGGAAGCTAGTGACTTGATAAGAAATCAAGATATTATAAAACAGAACCAAAAGAATGCAAAAATGGAAGATAATGTGAAATATCTCATTGGAAAAACCACTGACCTGGAGAATAGATCCAGGAGACATAATTTAAAAATTATTGGACTACTTGAAAGCCATGATCAAAAAAGAGCCTAGATATTATCTTTCAAGAAATTATCAAGGAAAACTGCCCTGATATTCTAGAACCAGAGGGTAAAATAGAAATTGAGAGAATCCACCATTTGCCTCTTGAAAAAGATCCCCAAAAGAAAACTCCTAGGAATATTGTAGCTAAATTCCAGAGTTCCCAGAGCCAGAGTTCTGGCTGCAAGCAGCCAGAAAGAAACAATTTGAGTATTGTGGAAACACAATCAGGATAACACAAGATCTGGCAGCTTCTATGTTAAGGGATCGAAGGGCTTGGAATATGATATTCCAGAGGTCAAAGGAGTTAGGATTAAAATCAAGAATCACCTACCCAGCAAAACAGTATAATGCTCCAAGGCAAAATATGGATTTTCAATAAAATAGAGGACTTTCAAGCTTTCTCAGTGAAAAGACCAGAGCTGAGTAGAAAATTCGACTTTCAAATGCAAGAATCAAGAGTAGCATGAAAAGGTAAACAGGAAAGAGAAATCGTAAGGGACTTACTAAAGTTGAACTGTTTTGTTTACATTCCTACACGGAAAGATGATATTTGTAATTCATGAGACCTTTCTCAGTATTAGGATAGTTGAAGGGAATACACACACACACACACATACACACACACACATATAGACAGAGGGCACAGGTTGAGTTGAATATGAAGGGATGATAGCTAAAAAAAATATTAAGGTGGAGAGAGGAAAATATTAGGAGAAGGAGAAAAGGAGAGATAGAATGGGGTAAATTGTGTCACATAAAAGTGGCAGGAAAAAGCAGTTCTATTGGAAGGGAAGAAGAGGCAGGTGAAAGGGAATGAGTGAACCTTGCTCTTCTCAGATTTGACTTAAGGAGGGAATAACATACACACTTAATTGGATATCTTACCCTACAGGAAAGTTGGGGTCAGGGGATAAGAGAGGGGGGATCATAGAAGGGAGGGCAGACTGGGGGAGGAGGTAGTCAAAAGCAAACACTTTTGAAAAGGGACAGCATCAAAGGGGAAAATTGAATAAAGGCAGACAGGATAGGATGGAGGGAAATATCATTAGTCTTTCGCAACATGACTATTATGAAAGTGTTTTACATAATGATACATGTGTGGCCTATGTTGAATTGCTTGCCTTCTCAAGGAGGGTGGGTGGGGAGGGAAGAAGGGAGAGAATTTGGAACTCAAAGTTGTAAAAACAAATGCTCAAAAAAAGAGTTGTTTTTACATGCAGCTGGGAAATAAGATATACAGGCAATGGGCTATAGAAATCTGTCTTGCCCCACAAGAAAGTAAGGGGAAAGGGGATGGGGTGAGTGGGGTGACAGAAGGGAAGGCAGACTGGGGAACAGGGCAATCAGAATATATGCCATCTTAGAGTGGGGTGGAGGGTAAAAATGGGGAGAAAATTTGTAACTCAAAATCTTGTGGAAATCAATGTTGAAAACTAAAATATTAAATAATAATAAAAATATGAAGAATGAAAAAGAAAAGAAAAGAAAAAAATATAATTTAGTGAATCACTTGGTCATTCTGTCTTGCAGGGCTAATGATGAATATAAGCAAAAAGGTCACCTTGAGGATATTAACAGCTTCTTTTTAGAGGGTAAGTCATCAGAAAATTCTATGAAGAACTTGACAATGTCCTCTAAACAAAGTCAATGTGTTCCTTGGTACTTGATGACTTTAATGGGAACTTGAGTGCAGGAGAAGGTCAGAAAAATATTTTGGAAAACAGTATAGGATTAAAAATTGAGAGAATATATAGGCTTGTAAACTATTCAAAAGCCATATGCTTGCATATCAGCAATTTTTTAAACATAGAATGTTTAATTAGATAGAGAAGAATTGTATTCAAAACCCGTTGGTGAAACAGTAGGAAATATATTTTGCCTCTGGGTGAATGTTATTTCGGTAGACTGAAGGAGGAAGAAGCCAGAACTAAAAATATAATAAAATGAATTATTAACATCACTTAGTACTTCTGAGGAGAGAAAAAAGTATAAATAAAAATGCATGAGAGATCATTTTATTTCTTCTTTTTTCTTTTTAAATTTATTCTTACTATAGTAATTAATAAAAACAAACAGCAAGATATAAATATGTGAAATGGTTAGGGCCATTATTTATTTGTTCTAAAATGTGTCTACCTTTACAGGATAGTAAAAAAAAATCACATATTTCCTGTTGAATTTTTTTTATTATGTGCATTTTTTCTGGATTTTGTTGTGATTTTTAGCCCTTGTTCCAATTCCTGTTGTGGCCTGCCTCTACCACATCCCACCGAAGGGCAAGGCTTAAAATTAGAGCATGGATGGAGCTTATGATTGTCTTTGATTTAGTAATTAGCTTTATTGTCCGCATGATCCCATATATCCACAGGGATCTGAAGCATCTTAATAACATGTTATGATTGCATAGGACTTTTTATTCTTAATAATAATAGTTATAATAATAGTAATTTCCTCTTTGTTAATAGCCCCAGCCAACTTCTTTCTTTCATATCCATGTCTCCATCTCCAGAGTTCCAAAGTAATCCATAATATTGTTGTTTTTTTTTCTTCCAGTATACATTTGTGTGTTAACCCATAATAGTAAATCTTTCCCAGGTGGGACAATTTTTATGGAAGACAAATGAGTATAGGTAGCCATAGAGACCCCAGCTCCCTTTCAGACATGGTCTTGCCAAGCTTGATGGAATCAATTGGCTTTAATCCTGAGTTTGCCTGACTTTAATGGAGCCCCGCAAGTGCAGATTTGAATTCCAAGAATCCACCTTTCTATTACCTTCAAATATACCAATTTCCTTCTGTAGTAGCAATTTTGATTTGAAGATCTTTCCCACCCATTAATAGAGCATGTGACCTGCTTATGTCACAGGAAGCCTAAGACACATGTGATGGGAGGAACTTCCTGACAGGAAAAGGATGTTATGTCACAGAAAATTCTGAGGGACAGAGACAGAGAGAGAGAGAGAGAGAGAGAGAGAGAGAGAGACAAAGATGATATGGCTGCTGGTGGCTGCCCCCGTGATTGTTAGAGCTGAACAGGCTGACTTAGCTGTTCTGTCAGTTTGTTTTGGGGAGGACCTCAGAAGGGGGTTGGAGAAATTTTGGGATGGCCAGTTTCCAGGCTGTGATATGGTGTTTTAAGTTTCTTGCTGGTATGATAAAGTGGGCTGACTGGCTGTGGGAGCTGAACATTTGGTTATGGGATATGATTTTCTGGTGTCTGAATAAATGTTATACTTCTTTTACCTTCTTTATGGAGAATCTCTCATACTTTGCGATTTAGAACTACATAGGCATATTCATGATTATCATTGATGTTGTGTTTATTGCCTGTTTCACCTTCATATAATGTTAACTTACTGTATCATTGATCTTCATCTAAAATTATCTCTAACTTAAATCTTTTGTTGTTATTTGTTTCAATCATGTCTGACTCTTTGTGACCCTATTTGGGGCTTTCTTGGCAGAGATACTGGAGTGGTTTGCCATTTCCTTCTCCAGCTCACTTTACAGATGAGGAAACAGGCAAACAGGTTAAGTGACTTGCTCAGGGTCACATAGCTAGTAAGTGTCTGAAGCCAGATTTGAACTCAGGAAGATGAATCTTCCTGACGCCAAGCTAGGTGTTCTATCTGCTGTGGCCACCTAGCTGCCCCTAACTTAAGTCTAGTTTCATTTATCTTCTCTCAACATTTCATTACTATTATTTTTATTATAACTATTATAACTAGTATTATTATTACATAGTTGTAGTATGTTTGTACACTTTTTCTGATTTTGCTTTCTTTACCTCATATCACTTCATTTATCTCTCCATACTTTTCTGTATCCTTCATGTTTAAGTTTTCTTAGAGTCCAATAATATTCCACTGCACCCACATTCCACAATTTACTTAACTATTTCTTGTTCTTAGGCATATTTCATTCCTTCTGAGGTCAGAGGAACACTGAAGGATTAGGAGCATTAGACAAGAGTATTTAGTCCTACTGTTCTGGGGATCCAAAAATTTTTGCTATACATCAGCTAAATGCTGGATATGTCAGGAGGCATATTTCATTCCTTCTGAGGTCAGAGGAACACCAAAGGATTAGGAGCATTAGACAAGAGTATCTAGTCCTACTGTTCTGGGGATCCAAAAATTTTTACTATACATCAGCTAAATGCTTGGTATGTGAGGAGACATGGTTCCTGTCCTCACTGAGTTTATAATTTACTTGGAAAGACAGAAGTGCACCTGATGATTTAATTAACTATACAAGGCAATAAGAGATACCTTCTGGATACATGGGCATTAGATTTTTGTGGTCCACAGGAATAGACAAAACAATGAATCTCTTTTTCCCAATATAAATGTATTCAAAACAGGCCCACTTTCTCTTCAAAGCTCTCCCCTTCCCTATTAATATTTCTTCTGATTATATTAGGAAGAAAACCTCAATTAGGTGCTAATTGTTTTTTTGCACCTATGAATCTTTCTTATTACACTAAGGCACTCTGGGTAGATTGGGCAGCAGCAAACCAAAAGAAGAGTGTGTATGGAGGGGTAGAATAAGGGGTTGACTCAGGGAGCAGAATGGATGGAATATCCAAACACAAAACCTAGAATCCTTAATTCTAAAATAGTTCCTGTATATGTTAAATAACCAATGACTGGTACATATAATAAATGCTATTAGATTTTGGAGGTAGGAAAATTTACACTTGAGCCACATTCTACAGTGTGAACACACATGCAGAATTATTACAAGATTAGATTTGGGTGGGTGTATACTAACATCTGGGGGATCAGGAAAATTTTTATGTAGAAGGTGGCTCAGCTTGAGCTGAGTCTTCAAAGTAAGAGGCAGCGCTTACAAGAATAGAGGAAGAAGAAGGAGACGAGAACAGTGAGTAGACCAGTATGGTTGGACCACAGAGTTCAAGGAGAGGAATAATGCTCCTCTACAGTGGTCGGAGGTAGTTAAGATATAGGAGTCATCCTAGAACGATGAAATCACGGTCTGGTCCCTAATCTCATAAGCAATGGGGAACCATTGAAAGTTTTTGAGGAGAGAAATGAAACGATAAAAGCTACATTTTAAGGAAGATTTTATCTAGCAGTGGTATCCAGGATAAATGGAAGCCAGGAGAGGCTGGCAACAAGGAGACAAATTAATAGGCTGTTGTTGCGTAATAGTTGATAATAGGTTCACGACTTCCAGAATGAAAAAAGAAAAGATACTGTGAAAGAAGAATTAGCAAAACTTGTAAAGGTGGCAATAAGGGGATATATTATGTTATTGTGCCGAAACTTTAGAAAGAATTAGTGTTTGACATGTTTATTCTGAGCACAAGCTTTCAAACTTTAAAAAAAAAGTAATGTAGAAATGTAAGCTAGTGTTCATGTTCTTTTTTGTATAAGCATTTTTCAAATGCTGTCGGCTCATTCTTCCTGTTTGGTGGACCATTCAAACAAAATAGCATTGAATTGTTCATAACTCATCTAAAAACAGTACATAGTGATGTTTGACTTCCGATGAGATTAGAGTGGTTAGCTCTCAAATACCTCAGCAATTTCCAAACTGAATTTATGGTATTGTCACTGTGCAGGGAGTGTGAGTAACTCTGTCTAGAAATGCTTTAAAAGCATGCAAGATTGAAATGACATCAGGCTTAGTTTGAATTAAGAAGCATTAAGTGTAGTGTTTGGAGATAATGCTCAATAAATTCAAATATGTAAGGAAAGGTTAACACAGAGATCAGCCATGTGGAAATGACTTCTTTTAGTTTGCATCTCCATCAGAAGGAGGGCAGGAGTTCATTTTGCTATTTCTTTACTTTTCTGCTCTTTGTTAGCTTTTATCCTTGGACATCTCCTAATTTCTTTTCTTTTACTTCTATCTGAAAAAGAAAAGCTCTTGCTTTGTTCCAAGGTTAACACTCTTACCTGCTATCCCTGAGCACATTGCCTCTCCTCTCCTCCAAGGACTGGAACCATCAGTTATTCTTTCTCTGCTTTGAATCTTCATTTTTTTGCTCTCTCCTGGCTACTTCTCCTTGGCCTACACACATGCTCAGGTGTTCTATATCCTAAACAAAAAAACTTTCTTGAGATTTTGCTAAACTTGGAAGCTCCCATCCTATCTTTCTCCTCTATTACTACCAAATTTCTTAAAGAATAATCTGGAAAAAAAGGGGGGTGGGGTGGGACAGTCAGTCAGATGGCACAATGGATAGAACATTGGAGGGTCTAAGTTCAAATTCGACCTCAGACACTTACTAGCTCTATGACTCTGGGCCAGTCACTTAACCCTGGTTGCCTCCAAAAAAAGAATAATCTGTATGTGTCGTTACTTCATTAATTCAGAAGAGTGATCACTGTAGCCTGGAGTGGAGAGAAGACTTCTTGGAGCAAATGGAGTTTGAGCAAGGTTTTGAAGTATATGTACAGTGTCAATAGGATGAGAGAAATGGATAAGGCATTCTAGAGAAATGAAATGATATAAGCAAAGACAAAAAGATAGAAAAAGACAAAGTACCTATCAGTGTGTTTGTATTTGTGAGCATGACATTGAAAGGAAAGGTTGGAGCCAGATTGTGTATAGTTTTGAATTATGGAGTTTGTGCTATATCCTGTATGCATTGGGGAGCCATTGATGTTTTTTGAACAGAGAGATGTTGGTGAAATGTATGTCTCCAACTCATTTCACTCACATTTCAAACCTTTGCAATATAGCTTCCCTCCCTAGTACTCTACTGAAAATATACTTTTGGTCAGCTATGGTCAGCAAAAGACAATGGTCTTTTCTTAGTTCTCATACTCCTTGACCTTTCTGTAGCATTTGACACTTTTCAAATGCCCCTTCCTTATTGATATACTTTTGTCTGTTGGCTTCCATTGCAATGTGCTATTTGGATTCTCTTCTCACTTTCCAGATTACTCTTTGTTTTCTTCAAAAACTTCACCTCTTTGGGGGTAGCTAGGTGGCACAGTGAGTAGAGCACTGGCCCTGGAGTCAGGAGGGCCTGAGTTCAAATCCAGCCTCAGACATTTGACACTTTTACTAGTTGTGCGACCTTGGGCAAGTCACTTAACCCCAATTGCCCTGCCTTCCCCCCTCAAAAAAAGCAAGCAAACAAAAAACTTCACCTCCTCCTTTCAAGTCCTAAATGTTGGCATTCTTTAAGATTCTGTCCATGATCCTTGGCTTGGAAGGTTCCTACTGGCAAATATTTCTAAATGATATGGGACTGATCTCCATTATGTGGCTCATAAGCCAGATTATAAAACATGTTATCATCACTCAAATCTCTCTTGCAATATTCCATATCCTGGTTCCAGAATAGCATAGGGGACAGATGTCAACCAGATACAGGTACATGGAGGAACACAGATAATGTTGCATGAGCTCTTAAATTCCTTCTCTAGAAACTATGTGTAGTCCTGGCTGCTAAACAGTGAGAGTAATAGAAAGAAAACCCCAGATCACTAAAGTCAATATGCTGTAGGTTCTCCAGAGTCTTCCATGGCTGTGAGGTATCTGAACATAATAATAGAAGACATTTGTATAGTTCTTTACAATTACATTATTTCACTGGATATTTCATCAACCCTGTGAAATAGCTATTATGGTTGCTGTTATCCTCATTTTTTCAGATGAGAGATTTGAGGCTCACAGAGATTGAGTAGTGACTATGTCATGGTCCCAAAGCCAGTGAATGACAGATTGTATTAGCAAGTCAATAAACACAACATCGACGATAATTGTGAGTATGCCAATGTAGTTCTGTATCACAAAATATGAGATACTCTCCATATAGAAGGTAGAAGTAAAACATTTATTCAGGCACCAGAGGACCAGATCCCATAACCAATAAATGCAACGCATCCAAGCAGCAGGCAACTCCCAAAACCAGTAAGCCCACTTTATCATAACAGCAAGGAATTTAAAACACAATATTACAGCATGGAGCCTCACCATCCCATAACCTTCTGCCCCACTCCTGGGGCCTTCCCACAGACATACTCACAGCACAGCATGCATCTGCTCTTTCCTTCAGCTCTAACCAATCTTACTTTACTTTCTCCTGGCTCCACTCTTTCCTGTTCATCTCATTCAGCAAGCTCCTCCCACCACATGTGACTTAGGCTTCCTGTGATGTAAGCAGGTCACATGGCCTATTAATGGGTGGGAAAGATCTTCAAATCTAAATTGTTATTACACAGATGTAGAAGTTGAACTTAGGTCTTCCTGATTCCAGAGAAGCTAGATGGTGTGGTGGATAGAGTGCTGGGTTGGGAATCAGGAAGACTCATCTTTCTGACTTCAAATCCATCTCCAGACACTTTACTAGCTATGTGACTCTGGGCAAGGCACTTAGCCCTGTTTACCTCAACTTCCTCCTCTGTAAAAAATGAGTTGGAGAAGGAAATGACATAGCACTCCAGTATCTTTTCCAAGACAATCCCAAATGGGGTCATGAAGAGTCAGACATGACTGAAAATGGTTGAACAACAACAACTTCCTGCTTCCAAGTCAAGTCCTCTATCTTAACCAGGTTACCTCTTCAAGTGTGTAGCCAAATGGAAAGGACTTCGTGGAGAGGGAGATATTGAAGATAATAACTGACATTGATATAATAATTCAAAGTTTACAAAGCTTTTACCATAAATTATATCACCAAACTGTGATGTTTAGCAATTCCAGCATAGGAGTAGAAGAATTGGATAAATATCTGAGGATTCACATTGCCTAGAAACAAATTCTGAATTCCTCATAATATTATTCAAAGCTCTCTATGATCTGACTTTATCCTGTGTTTATGAGTAATTTCCCAGGGCCCTGAGAGTTGAAGTGGCTTGCCCATGGTCACACAGCTACTGTGTCAGAAGCTGGATTTGATCATCAATTTTCTCATTTATTATTTTTTAAATTGTTATTCATTTATTTAATATTTTTAGTTTTCAGCCTTGATTTCCACAAGAGTTTGAATTACAAATTTTCTCCTCATTTCTACCCTCCCCCCACTCCAAGATGACATATATTCTGATTGTCCCATTCCCCAGTCAGCCCTCCCTTCTGTCACCCCACTCCCCCCCCATCCCCTTTTCCCTTACTTTCTTGTAGGGCAAGATAGATTTCTATGCCCCATTGCCCGTATATCTTATTTCCTAGTTGCATGTAAAAACTTTTTTTTGAACATCTGCTTTTAAAACTTTGAATTCCAAATTCTCTCCCCTCTTCCCTCCCCACCCACCCTCCCAATTCAACATAGGCCACATGTGTATCATTATGCAAAACCCTTCCACAATACTCATGTTGTGAAAGACTAACTACATTTTGCTCCTTCCTATCCTGTCCCCCTTTATTCAGTTTTCTCCCTTGACCCTATCCCTTTTTGAAAGTGCTTGCTTTTGATTACCTCCTCCCCCATCTGCTCTCCCTTCTATCGTTCCTTCTTTTTTTATCTCCTTTCTCCTTCTTTCCTGTGGGGTAAGATGCCCAACTGAGTGTGTATGTTATTCCCTCCTCAGGTCAAATCCTATGACAGCAAGATTCACTCATTCCCCCTCATCTGCCCCCTCTTCCCTTCCAGCGAACTGCTTTTTCTTGCCACTTTTATGTGAGATAATTTACCCCATTCTATCTCTCCCTCTCTCAATATATTCCTCTCTCATCTGTTAATTTGATTTTTTTTTAGATATTATCCCATCATATTCAACTCACCCTGTGCCCTCTGTGTATATATATTATATGTGTGTGTACATATATATATGTATGTATGTATGTGTATATATATATACACACACACACACACACACATATATGTATATTCCCTTCAACTACCCTAATACTGAGGTCTCATGAATTACACACATCGTCTTTCCATGTAGAAATGTAAACAAAACAGTTCAACTTTAGTAAGTCCCTTATGATTTCTCCTTCTTGTTTACCTTTTCATGCTTTTCTTGATTCTTGTGTTTGAAAGTCAGATTTTCTATTCAGCTCTGGTCTTTTCACTTAGAAAGCTTAAAAGTCCTCTATTTTATTGAAAATCTATATTTTGCCTTGGAGCATGATACTCAGTTTTGTTGGGTAGGTGGTTCTTGGTTTTAATCCTAACTCCATTGACCTCCAGAATATCATACTCCAAGCCCTTTGATCCTTTAATGTAGAAGCTGCTGGATCTTGTGTTATCCTGATTGTATTTCCACAATATTTAAATTGTTCTTTCTGGCTGCTTGCAGTATTATCTCCTTGATCTGGGAGCTCTGGAATTTGGCGAAATTATTCCTAGGAGTTTTCTTTTTGGGATCTTTTTGAGAAGGCAACCTGTGGATTCTTTCAATTTCTATTTTACCCTCTGGCTCTAGAATATCAGGGCGGTTTTCCCTGATAGTTTCTTAAAAGATGATATCTAGGCTCTTTTTTTGATCCTGGCTTTCAGGTAGTCCAATAATTTTTAAATTATCTCTCCTGGATTTATTTTCCAGGTCAGTGGTTTTTCCAATGAGATATTTCACATTATCTTCCATTTTTTCATTTCTTTGGTTCTGTTTTATAATATCTTGATTTCTCATCAAGTCACAAGCTTCCACTTGCTCCAATCTAATTTTTAAGGTAGTATTTTCTTCAGTGGTCTTTTGCACCTCCTTTTCCATTTGGCTAATTCTGCCTTTTAAGGCATTCTTCTCCTCATTGGCTTTTTGGAGCTCTTTTGCCATTTAGGTTAGTCTATTTTTTAAGGTGTTATTTTCTTCAGTATTTTGGGGGGTTTCCTTTAGCAAGTCGTTGACTTGTTTTTCATGATTTTATCGCATTACCCTCATTTCTCTTCCTAATTTTTCCTCTACTTCTCTAACTTGCTTTTCCAAATTCTTTTTGAGGTCTTCCATGGCCTGAGACCAGTTCATGTTTTTCTTGGAGGCTCTTTGACTTTGTTGACTTCTTCTGGCTGTATGTTTTGGTCTTCTTTGTCACCAAAGAAAGATTTCTAAGTCTGAGACTGAATCTGGGTGCGTTTTTGCTGCCTGTTCATGTTCCCAGCCAACTACTTGACCCTTGAGTTTTTTGTTGGGTATGACTGCTTGTAGAGTAGAGAGTACTTTGTCCCAAGCTTGAGGGGCTTCACTGTTGTTTTCAGAGCTATTTCTACACAGCAAGCTCTGCCACACCAGTGCTCCTCCTCCCCCAAGGACTGCCAACCTGGACTGTGACTCAGATCTAAGCAGGCTCTGCACTCCTGCTCTGATCTGCCACTTAATTCCTCCCACTAGGTGGGCCTGGGGCCAGAAGCAACTGCAGCTGTAGCTCTGTAAACAGCCTCAGAGCTGCATCACCTCTGCTGCCCTGTGGTGGTGGCTGTACTTTCACTCTGTCCCAGCAGCTTTTCCCACTAACCTTCTCTGTTGTCTTTGGTGTTTGTGGGTTGAGAAGTCTGGTAGCTGCCACAGCTCACTGATTCAGGGTGCTAGGGCCTGTTCCACCTGGCTCCTGGTCTGGTTCATCCCAGTGCAGCCCACTCTGGGCTCTGCTCCTCTCCACTCCCAGTACGGTGCTATAGACCTTACTCAGTGAACATCCAGGCTGTCCTGGGCTGGAGCCCTGCTTCCCTCTGCAATTTAGTGGGTTCTGCAGTTCTAGAATTTGTTCAGAGCTATTTTTATAGGTGTTTGGAGGGTCCTGGGGGAGAGCTTTGGGCAAGTCCCTGCTTTCCAGCTGCCATCTTGGCTCAGGCCCCCAGAAGCTGGATTTGAACCAAGGACTTCCTGATTTGTAAACCAACCTTCTATCCTGTATTCCATGCTCCTTTTCCACGTTAAGGATATGCTGCTGATAACAACAATGACAACAGACATTTATATATCATTTTAACATTTGCAAAACACCTTAAACACATTATTTTATTTGATCCTCACAACAATGTAGGCATTGCAGATTATTTAGAGTATATTCCATACTGGTGACTGACCTATTGTAAAATGAAGGGAGTTAAAGGCCTATTTGTCTAGTTTAGATTCCCCAAGACCCCCCTTCTCTTTGAATCCTCAGGACACAGTTGAAGGCAGCGTTCATTGACCAGTGTAGTGTCCTGTAAAGAGGCATAAGAGGCCACCATGGTATAGTGAAAACACTGCTAAATTTAAAGTTATTGGTTCAGTTCCTTTTATACCTGGCTAAGCTTGGGCAAGTCACTGAACCTCTCTGTGCCTCAGTTTCCACATCTGTAAAAGGAGAGGGTTGGGCAAAATTACCTCTAAGGTCCCCTCTAGCTATAAATCTATGAACTTTATCTTCCTGGGATTCAGGCCTCCACATCTCTTCATGGCCATTTCAACGCTTCCACTCTTGGGTCATCATCTTCATCTCCCCACTGTCCCCCACCCTCTCCAAACTTGGACTCCATCCCTGTGCCCATTGGCTCTGATAGGTGACTTGTTTTTACCTTATCTCTCTAGAAACAGACTTCAAGCCACTTCTGTGGTCATCTCATCATGCCACAGCCAAGCCGTTCCTACCCCCTTTTTCAACACCCTTTTTTATTTTGTCTTCTCCAGTTAGCATGTAAGCTCCTTGAGAGTATAGGCCTATTTATTGCTTATTTATTTTTGTATCCTCAGCACTTATCATAATGCCCAGTATATAGTAAGGGCCTAATAAATGCTCTGTCTGTGTTTCTGTCTATCTTGTGATCCAGTGCCCCACCACTCCCTTCCTCATATGGCACATTTAAGACAGACTTGCTGTTCTCTCAACATGTCTCATGCTTTGTTGCCTTTAAACTTTTGTTTATGCTGTTCTCTCAGGATAGTGGACCTCTCCATTTTCTCCTGTCCTGTTGAAAACCTATCCTTCAAGGCCCAAGTCAAATATTTTCCTCCAGCTGTACTCCTTGGATTCAGAACCACTATCACCATCCCTCTTCCACCCCCTCAACTCCCTTACTCCCATTCCCCCAAAAGCTCATTAACAGGAAATTCTTCATCACAGAGATCTTGTCGGCTTTGCTACTCATACTTCATCAGCATCCTCAGTTGCCACTTTCCCTCTGATTGGAGGACTAGAAGACAGAGCAAAAAGCTCCTCCCAAAGCCTCCATACAAAGAAACCCATCCAACTCTTCATTTCCTCTAAGCTGTACTCATTGGATTTGACTCTGCCATTATCCTTCCCCCTTTCCCAAATTGGGTCCCCTCTTTCCCTCCCTCTCTTTTCAGCTTCCTTTAGTAAATGAAGGAAGGAAGTTTTGGTGGCTGCAGAGAAATAAATTAATTAGTAAATAAGATTTTTTGATTAAATGGGAATTTGAGTTTTTCCATTTTGCTCAATTAACAGAAATAGTGAAATTTTCCTCATATAAAAAACATATATATGTACATATATATCACATTGTTTAGCTAACTATAACCTGCATGAACACATGAAAAAACAAAAGATTATTAAAATAATGCTTATTTTAATAAATAGGTGAGTATTGTCTATTCTTTTAGTGAGATTAATTTAAAAAACTCAGTGGCATTTTAAAACAAATATGGAAATATGGCTTTTAAGAATAATTGAAGTTTAGAGAGTACTTTCTGCTGAGGGTGCTATAAAGCTCTCATAATTAGACTAATGTGTTTAATCCCCACAAAAGCATTTCCAATGAATGTACCCAAGCATTAACAATAAAATATGTCATATCTCAAAAAGCTGTACCTGCTAGTGTTCATGAACAGTGGCCTGAATTAGTATTTTTTAATTCTTATACTCATGTTTTCAATACCTATGGACTTTAGTATAAATTGTGTTTACTCAATGGTAGAGTTTGGTTAATAATGTATGCCTATAGATGCTATGCTCCTATGTTAAAAAATTAGTCTATTCAGGGCAAATCTATGTGGGGGAAAAATAGACTCACTAAATGGGTAAAGGGACCTTGAGAAATCATTTAGACAATCCCTCACTTTAAGCCCTCCAAGAGAGATCATGAGAGCTGAATTTACTTCATATTTTAAAATGACCAGAGGAAGAGATCTTATCAATAACTAAATCCTTTGTTTCAATGTTATTGAAGTCACAGATGAGAATTATAATAAACCATCACATTATTAATCATGCTGAAGCAGTTTAAACAACATATAACTTGAAGTATTTTCATTGTCCAGTTTTGAATCAAATCACAATCTCTCAACCACACCATAATTGACTAAGATTGTCCCACTTAGAAATTTGTGCTTGAAGACATCATGTTCCCATCCTGCTATTGTTCAGGATACATCAGGCATGTCATAATTGTGCTAAAAGCACACTAGTAATACGCAACAATATTTGAGGAATGTTAATTCTGTGCTGAGCTCTGCACCAGGCAGTTTGTGGGGATACAAGCAAAACAGAAACCATGGGCAGTACTGGGTTTCTTTAATAACATTCAAACACTATTAGAAGCATCCTTTTCGGTAAGAAGTGCTAGTCAATAATATTTACTCTAGACACTGAAGGGAACTAAACATGGGGACGAGTTAAGCTCCTACCTCAGAAACATATTAGCCTTGTGATCCCAGAGAAGCCATTTTACCTCTATGAGCCCCTGTTTCCCAATCTGTAGGATGGATTTAGCATTTGCATTATTTACTTCATGGGGGAGGGGATTGGCACAAAAAGCACTTTGCAAACCCTTAAACTTCGGTACTTTTATGGATTTGTGTTTTCACTGATGTGGGTACTCCCTCCAGGATGCAGATAATGACCCATCCATACCTGCTTATTTTGTTCAATTCTTGCCCGTGTCCTACCATAAATCCCGCATGTCAAACTCATGTAATATTCCTCAGGTAGTGTAAAAAATAACCTCTGATTATTAAGAGCAAGTGACATGTTTATTGTAAGTGCATTTCACTATCAAAGATGATACCTAACATAGAGCCCAAATGGGAAAGTGCTTCTATTGGATAATGGTTCAAGAAAAGTGTAATAGAACTGGAAAGAGTCAAGAGAGGGCAATCTAGAATGTTCCAGGGAATGGAACAGCTTCCGTATGAAGATAGAATTGAAAAAATGAGAATTCTTTTGTCTGGAAAAATAAAGATTTAGAGGGAGAAGGGAGTACAGCAGAATCAATTAATGATGCCTTCTATGTACCAGATGCTGGGTAAATAATGTACATTCTAATGGGGAAGGCAAAAAATATCTAACTACTTTATATTTATTTGTGTTTATTCTATTTATATTTACTTGTATATATATATACATATATGTATGCAGAATGAATGTCCAGCCTCCTTATGACTATCCAAAGCCCTTATGAGTTGATTTTATGCCAGAAAAGCCTAATTTCCTTTTGTTTTTTTTTGGACGGCGGGAAACGACATAGTTACTAAACTGCTGGGTTAGAAGAATGACATAGATATTGAGGCAGCTTGATGGTACAGTTGGCTAGAACTCTGGACCTGGAATCAGGAAGATCTGAATTAAAATCCTACCTCAGACACTTATTAGCTTTGTGACCCTGGGAAAGTCACTTGATCTCTGTTTGCCTCAGTTTTCTCATCTGTAAAATGGGGATAATAATAGCACCTACTTCCCAGGGTTGTGTGAGGATCAAATGAGATGATCTTTGCAAACCTCAAATCACTATATGTTATTTAGTCATTTTAGCTGCATCTGACTCTTTGTGACACCTTTTGGGGTTTTCTTGGCAAAGATACTGGACTGCATTACCATTTCTTTCTCTAGCTCATTTTACAGATGAGAAAACTGAGGGAAACAGGATCAAGTGATTTGCGAAGGGCCACATAGTTTGTATGCGGCTGAGGCCAGATTTGATTTCAGGTCTTCCTGACTCCAGGCCTGGTGCTCTATCCACTGTGCCACCTAGCTGCTAGCAATTATTACGTGGATTTCCACAGGTCATTTGACAAAACCTCTAATAATATCCTTGTCTTTAAGATATAGGGATGCAAACTATATGATAGAACTTTTAAGTGGATTCAGAATTGGTTGTATTAAAAGACACCAAAGGAAATGATTGATGAATTGATGGCAACATAAAAAAAAAAGAATACCTCTACTCCTAGAAGACAGTGTTGTTAACTAGGTTCTGTTCAACATCTTTATCAATGAGTTGGATAAAAGCAGAGATGACAGGATTTTTGAATGACATAAACCAGGAGAGGTTAGCTGTTACATTATATGACAATTTACATACATCTTCTGCTAGAGAATTTTAGTAATAATAGCTAATATTTATATAATGCTTACTATGTGCCAGACACTATGCTCAGCACTTTCCAATTATTATCTCATTCAATTCTCACATTATCATACTTGATTCTTGAGGCGGAATTTGAACTCAGGTCTTCCTTACGCCAGGTCTAGAGCTCTATCTGCTGTGCCACCTACCTGCCTCAGTGTCTAAGGCATTTCTCTAATCTACCTGTTTAGTAATTATACCAAAAAATGAAATTAGATTTTTTTCTGGCTTGATGAACTCATAAGGCCTTTTTAGTTGTAAGGAGATTGGTCAATCATTGATATATTCTTTTTTTATCAACTCATGAGTATCCTCTGCTTTTCTTATTGGAGGGCAGAATAATGAGTTCCTCCTAAAACCTCCAATTAAGGAGGAGGCCCAGGCTAGACATGTCTTCATTTCTTACACAGATGTACTCCTTTGGACTTTTCTGTTATGTCTCTGGGCCAGGTACTTTCTCTATCTCTTCCCTTTTCAGCTTTCTTTTGTGCAGTGTTTTCCTCACATTAGTTTGAAAGATCCTTGAGGGCAGGGACTGTCTTTCATTTTCATACTTGTATCCCTAGCTTAGCACAGTACCTGGCACATCGTGGGTGCTTAATTAGTGTTTACTTACTGACTGACTTACAAATTTCATTGCATGAAGCAGATAAAAATAAAAGATGACTCTCTGTCCTGAATGTCCCCTTCTGCTTCCACAGTGACAAAAACTGAAAAAATGAGGCAAGGATGAGGGTCCCAAGTCACATATTTTAAGTTACCTTCAAATATTAATTTGATTCTTGGTGTGCCTAATGAAAACTTTTCATCCAGTGACTGAAAAGCTGATGAATTTCCAAAGGAACTGAGCCTCATCTATATTGACATTTTCATTAGAAAGGAAAGCAGACAATATAAAGAAGTTGTAGCTATATAGGATTACTCATAGATTTTTCCCTGAGAGGTGAATAAAGAAATTGACAGTTGATTTCATTGTATACCCAAAGGCATCAATAAACATCATTTTATGGAACTGTTGATGATCTTGCCTTGCATACTTCCATGGAAATAATTAGAGCTTATGTGTCCACATCTGTTATAGAGGCTGAAACAGTTAAGAAATTCCATGAAAAATTTGAAATGATCCTCCAAAGCAAATCAACATATACATTGATACTCAGTGATTTTAATGAGAAGATTGGCACAGGGAAGAATAGAGAAAAATATTATTCGAAATATGGGGATTCTGGGAAGCTGGCAGAATAAAAGGTCTCCTAGCTTTTCTTAGTTTTGCCCTACCACAACAAATAATATAAATTAACAGTCTACAAATTGAGAAAACTAAGATAAATAAAAGAATTGGCTACAATATATTTTTTCACTTACATTTTATTTATTTTTTTCCTATGAACAAAGATCTTTTTTCTTTCCTGATACACCCAGTGGGGGGAAAAAACCAAAAATTCTTATAACAAATAGGATAGTTAATATTTTGCATAGTCAAGGAAAACAGATTCCTTCATTGGCCATGTCCAAAAAATATGCATGTCTTCATTTGCACCCTGAGTCTACTACCTCTTTGTCAGCTGGTGGATAGTATGTTTCATCAAGAGTCCATGGAATCATAATTGACCATTTGCAGTGTAATCCTTACAGAAAAAAAAAACAATTGAAAACCAGCTTAATAGTCTGTTATTCTACTCTCTCCTCAAGCTCTCTGCCTCCTTTCAACAGTCCATATTGGCCCAGGCAAAGGATGGTCCTATGACCATTACAGCTGTTGCAGTTTTAAGCACCCAGCTTTGGGAATCTTGTCACAACGTTCCAGAGGGAACTATGTTACCAGGGTTAATGGGGCCAGAGAAGAAGGAAAGGGGATAATTATGCAAGACTGTGTAGATATATGGCATCTGGAGTACAAGATAGTAGAGCAGGGTAGAGAACAGAGAATCACTGATTAAGAGTAACTGAACAGCAGGAAATAAATATCTGGTAGAAGGGGTGCGAGAAAGGATATGAAGAGACACAATTGTAAAGACTTCTTGAAGCATCCCTCTGAGCAGGGTCCCGAAAGACCCTCCCTCAACTCTTTCAAAACCAATTCCAGAAAGAACTGTAGAATTCAGAAGAGTGAGTTTAGTAAAAGTAGCAAATGGACCCTACATTAGTGGTTAGTCAGAGTTTCCCTATGGCAGTGTCCCAAATGACTGCCTATACCACCTGAGATAAACAGACCTTGTTCAGTTTGAGGGATGAAAGAACAGAGAATAAGCAACAAGGAAAGGGCCATAGACAAGGGCTAGGGGTAAGCAATTTTCAGTAAGAATATCAAAGGAAAATGCAGCAATGATTATCAGACAAAAGCTGAATAAGAAGGACAAATGAGCAGACATTCAAAGAAAAGAGACTTCTCAGAGGACAAATGCTTTGGAACAAAGGAAATTGCATCAAAATCTCCCAGGGAAAGTGAAGATGCTACCAAAAAAATTCAACAAGGCCTCCTGAAATGATAATTCAGCAATTACAAGAACTTTCACTGCGTTTCAGAAGAGCAATCAAGGAAATAAGTACAGAACTAGAGCTCTTATGGATGGAAAATAGAGTGTTGAGAAGTTAGGACAAAAGACAGAGATAGTCACCATGTAAAAGGTTCTCTGAAAAAAAATAGCAGAATTGGCCAGAAAATTCACAAAAATGAAGAGATGGAAGGAAAAATAATGAACAAAAAACAAATAAAAAACCCTAAACCCATACCCAAGATTGAAAGAACATGAAAATTATACAAAATAAGTATACTAAAATTGATGAGATAAGGAGAAATAATCTCAAGATTATAAGTCTTCTAGAAAAACATCATGAAAAAGTCCCTTAATACCATACTATAAAAATTATGCATAAAAATTGATCAAAGTATTATAAACAAATGGCAAAGTGCAGGTCAGGAGACTCCACTGAACGACAACAGAAAAATACTCCATGTGTAAATGTTGAATAAATATGGTAGCCAAATTTAAAATTAACAGTTTAACTAAAAAAGTCAGAAGCAGTAATCATAAATTCACATAAGGCTACAGTAAATATAGATGTAATAAGAAATAATAAACAAGAAAGTTACATTATGCTAAAGGCACCATAGATAACAAATCAATATGAATACTTAATATAAATTCACCGAACAACATAGCATATAAATATTTAAATAGATTTGGAGGGAGAAATGGATGGTAAAACTATAATAATGAGAGATCTCAATATACTTTTTTCAGATCTAGACAAATCTAATAAAAGATAAAGAAGAAAAACTTTAAAGATTTGAATATAACTTAAAAAATAAAAATATGTATCTTAGGTAATTATTGAATAGGCAGAAAGCCATTTCAGCTGTCAACAACACCTTTACAAAAATTTACCATGTATTGGGGGTATGAAGGCCTTAACAAATACAGAAAAGAGGAAATATTGAGGACAGCATTTACTGATCACAATGCAGTAAAAAAATAACTTTCTGTAAAGAATCTTTGAGGAAAGAATTGAAAAGAAGAAAAGATCCATATGTACAGAAATATTTATAGGAGCTCTTTTTGTGGTGGCAAAGAATTGGAAATCAGGGGGATGCCCATCAACTGGGGCTAAACAAGTTGTGGTATATCAATGTAATGGAATACTATTGTGCCATAAGAAATGAGGAGCATATGGACTTCATAATAACCTGGAAAGACTTATATGATCTGATGCTGAGTGAGGGGAGCAGAACCATGAGAGCATTATACATGATTACAGACACACGGTATCTGTGATGACTAAGTTTGATAGACTTGGATCTTCTCAGCAATGCAAGGTTCCAAGACATCTCCAAAAGACTCATGATGGAAAAGAACTATCCACATCCAGAGAAAGAATTATGGAGTCTGAATGCAGATTGAAGCAAACTATTTGTTCTCTCTCTCATTTTTTTTTGGTTTTATTTCTTCTTTCTCATGGTTTATTCCATTGGTTATAATTCTTTACAACTTGACTATAATGAAAATAAGTTTAACATGAAGGTATATTTAGAACCTATATTGGATGACATGCTGTCTTGGGTGGGAAGGGGGGAGATGGAGAGGGAGAAAATTTGGAACTCAAAAACTTGTGAAACTGAGTGTTATAAACTAAAAATAAAAAATAAATTAAAATTTTTTTAAAAAGAAAAGAACAAAAGAATAAGGAAGGGCCAAAGAACAAATAGAAGTAATATGAAATTTCTAAAAGAAAACAACAAGACAGTATACCCACTTATGAGGCGAAGCAAAAGCAATCATTAAGAGGAAAATATATATCTTCAACTATTTTCATCAACAAAAGACAGAAAGAACAAATAAATAAATTGGGCATATGACTAAAAAAATGAGAACACCAACAAATAAAAAATCTCTAACTAACCAACAGAATAGGTGTTGTGAAAATTACTTAGATATCTTAATATCCAAAAAAGAAATCAAACAAGCCATAAATAGACTCCCACAGGGGGAAAAAAAACCCAAACTCTAGGAATAAATGTATTTAACAAGTGAATTCTATTAAACATTTAGATAACAATTAATCCCAAACTATTTGCAAAAGTAGGAAAAGAGTGAACCTTTTCAGTCTCTTTTTGTGATACAAATATGTTCTTGATACATAAATAAGGGAGAAATGAATAAAAAAATTCCCTATTGAACACTGATGCAAAATTATTATTAACAATAATCTATACACTGTCATGTTGAAAATGTAAAGAACCTATATTATGATATGAAAATGCTTTTGACAAAATCCAGTAGCTATTTCTGCTAACACACACCCACACACACACACACACACACACACACACACACAAACACAGAGATAGCAACAGAATAAATGTACCTTTCTTTAATGTGGTAAATAATATCCAATTAAAACCAAGGGCAAACATAATATGTAATGGAGAACAGTTAGAGGATTTTCTAATAAGTCAATGATAAAGCAAGGGTGTGCATTATCACCACTACTATTGAACAAAGACCTAAAAATAGTATGTAGCACAATAAGAAAAGAAAGAGAAAATGAAGGACTAGGTAGACACAAAGAGAAAAAAATGGTACTTTTAGCAGATAATATGATGATTTACTTAGAAATTCTAAAGCATCATCACAAAAGTTATTGAAGCAATGAATAATTCAGTAAATCTGTAGGATAACAACAGCTAGCATTTATAAAGCACTCTAAGATTTCCAAAACACTTTACCTCTTTTCTCATTTGATCCTCACAACAACCCTATGAGGTAGGTGCTATTATTATCCCCATTTTATAGATGGGGAAACTGAGGCTGAGTGAGATTAAGTGACTTGCCTATGATCACACAGTTGAGAAATAGCATCTGAATCAACATTTGAACTCGTCTTCCCCGGCTCCACGTCCAGTCCTTTACTCATTCTGCCACCTATTGCTTCTACATGAACCCACATAAATAATCAACATTCCCATATATTACAAATGAAACTCCAGAGTAAGACCTGGCAAGAGAAACCCCACTCAAAATAACTGTACAATATTAAGAAAAATTAAAGTGTGAGAAAGAAGATGCACTGGGAAAAGGGGAAGGGAGAGAAAGAGTGGAGTAAATTATGTCACATAAAGGAGTAATCAAAGAGCTTTTACAGTGGAGTGGAAGATGGGGGTGGTGCAATGATGGACAATGCTTGAACCTTACTCTCATTGGAATTAGCTCAAAGAGGGAATAACATACATACTTATTTGGATATAGAAATCTATCTCACCCTACAGGGAAATACGAAGGAAAGGGGATAAGAGAAGTTGGGGGGAGGCTGATAGGAAGGAGAGCAGATTGGGGAAGGTGGTGGTCAGAAGCAAAACATTTTTGAAGATGGACAAGGTGAAAGGAGAGAGAGAGAGAGAGAATGATAAACGGGAAAAATAAGATGGAGGAAAATGCCTCCAATACCTTAGTAATCATAACTGTGAAAAAATTTTTACAGCAAGTTGCTCTGATAAAGGCCTCATTTCTTAAACTGAGTCAAATTTATAAAATACGAGTCATTCCCTAATCGATAGTCAAAGGATATGAACAGGCATTTTTCAGGTAAAGAAATCAAAGCTATCTTTAGTCATGTGAAAAAATACTCTAAATCACTATTGATTAGAGAAATGCAAATTAAAACAACTCTGAGGTACCTCACACCTATCAGAATGGCTAATATAACAGAAAGAGAAAATGACAAATGTTTGAGGGGATGTGGGAAAATTAGGACACTAAAGCACCATTGGTGGAGTTGTGAATTGATCCAACCATTCTAAAGAACAATTTGGAACTATGCCCAAAGGGCTATGAAATTGTGCATACTCTTTGATCCAGTGATACCTCTTCTAAGGCTGTATCCCAAATAGATTTTTTTTTAAAAAAGGAAAAGAATTTATACATACATAAATATTTATAGCAGCTCTTTTTCTGGTGGCAAAGAACTGGAAATTGAGGGGGTGCCCATCAATTGGGGAATGGCTAAACAAGTTGTGGTATATGATTGTAATGGAATACTATTGTTCTAATAAGAAAAGATGAGCAGGATATTTTCAGAAAAACCTGGAAAGACACATGAAATAATGCAAAGTGAAGTAAGCAAAACCAGAGCTGTATATACAGTAACAGTAATATTGTACAATGATCAACTATGAATGACTTAGCTCTTCTCAGTACTACAATGATCCAAGATAGTCCCAAAGGACTTATGATGAAAAATGCTATCTACCTCCAGAGAAAAAAACTAATGGAACCTTAATTCTGGTGGAGTATACTTTTTTAAAACTTTCTTTATTTTTCTTGTTTTTTTGGCTGTGTTTTTGTTCACATCATGGCTAATATGGAAATATGTTTTGCATGATCGCACATGTATAGCCTACATTAAATTGCTTGCCTTCTCAATGAGGAGGGAGGAAGTACAGGGAAGGAAGGAGAGAATTTGGAACTCAAACTTAAAAAAAATGCTTAAAAATTGTTTTTACATGTAGCTGGAAAAAATTAAAATATTAAAAAGAAACACAAATAACTGCATGATGTATAAACTATTTGGTAGTCTATCTACAAAGACACACTTAGGAGCTATATGAATCCAACTATCTAACATTCTTTGCAGAAATACAAACCTCAATATTAGAGAAATTGCTCACGGGTTAGTCAGGCCACTATAGTAAAAACAACAACCCTAACTAAATTAATTTACTTAGTGTCATAGCAGCAATAAATTAATTTTAGAACTAGAAAAATAATAATGAAATTCATAAGGAGGGGAAAAAAGGTCAAGACTGTCAAGAGAAGCAAATTCAGTGTAATCTGTAAAAAAAATCAGTGGAAAAAGTAAAATCAGTGGAACAGATTAGGTATATAGCAAACAGAAGAAAACAAATATAGTAGCATAATGTTTGATAAATCTGAAGACAAAACTAATGTAAAAGCTGTACATCAGTCTGGCAATCATTCTTTAGGCTCTGCATTCTGTGTTGTTTGCTTGTATTTGTATCCCCAGTACTTTGCATGGTAGGTGCTACTAGGACAGAATATTGCACACAATATTCAGTATTTCACAATAGAGGGTTCCATCTGGAGGTAGAATTGGAATGCCTGTGATATAAAGACAAACTATAAAACAACTTGGAATTATGCAACAGGTTACTAAATTATCTATGCCCTTGTACCTAGCGAATGCAAGATCATTATTAACAGCAGGAAGACCAATATGAAAAAATATTCATTGCGTCACTATTTGCAATAGTAAAAAAAAATCCCAAAACTTGAATCATAATATGTGCCTAACAATTTTGAAATAAATCTTAAAACTTAACAAATAAATAAACTTAAATCACAAAATTTAAAATAATGTTGTTAAAATAATATTATTCAGTAAATGAAGAGATTAAACATTTGTACACTACTGCTTGCATATTAAGAAACCTTTTCTAATGAAAGTTTAAAGACTCTAGACATGTTGAGTGTCAACAATCACAAAACTGAGTTATTTATATATTAACAGAAAAATGATAGATCATTGATATGGAAGTAATTTCAGAATCAGTTACCTGCAGGTAGATTATTGATTGAGAAGATAACGCTGAATAGAATTCATTCTAGTCTATTTAATTGAGTTGTTGGATCTGTAAAATGGGAAATGGATACAAATAAATATGTTGATTCTCCTTATTCTTATTTCTTTTTTATACATATGTTTATATATGTGTGTATATATATGTATGTGTGTATATATATATGTATGTGTGTATATGTAGTATATATGTGAGTGTATATATAGATATAGTGTATATACCCCAATAAAAATAAAAATAGAAAAATACTCCCTCACAATGCTCCCTCTTTGAAAAGAGCTAAGCATGATTGCCTGAGAGATTGTACCTAATAGTACCTAATTTTCAGCTTTTGTTGTTTCTTGTTTGTTAGTAGAAAATGAGGTTTGCTTTAATTTTATTTATTATTTTATTTGACCTGATTTTTTTTTTTTTGCTTTTAGTGTTATCTTCATTTACATTGTTGTAGTCATTGTGGCAATCATTCTTTGGGCTCTGCATTCTTCATTCTGCATCTACTCATGCAAATCTTCCCATATTTCTCTGAAGTCTTCCTTTTAATGATTTTGCAGGGTACACTGTTCCATTATATTCATAAAGAACAATTTCTTCAGCCATTTCCCAATTGTTGGGCACATACTATAATTCAAGTTTTTTTTTAAGTGTTGCAAATAGTGATGCTATGAATATTTTTTCATATTGGTCTTTTTCTTGCTGTTAATAATGACCTTGCATTCACTAGGTACAAGGGCATAGAAAATTTAGTAACTTATTGCATAATTCCAAGTTGTTTTATAGAATAGTTGAATCATTTCAGCTCTTGCAGCAGTGAATTAATATGCTTCTCTTCCCACAGCTTGCCAACACTGAAATTTTCTAACTTTTATCACCTTTGCCAATTTGATAGGTATTATATTATATTCTTTTTTTTTTTTTAAAAAATCAGCTCAAGACACTGCAATCTTATATTTCTTGAAGTAAATGACCCCACATATACCTTATACTCATAGACACCTTTGCTTTCTCTTGTCTACTTCAGACCCCTGGATTCTACCTTTACTGAGAAACCCTTTTAAAAACTTCCCTTTAGTAGTTCAGATAAAAATATAGTTCAAGAGTCTTGTTTTGTTCCATTTCCCTACTGGTTTGTTTGACTGACTTTCATCTACACCCCAGTCTCAATAAAGAACAATTAACTTCCTCTCCCAACTTGCCTGGACAGCGGCCACAGGTACAACACCAGCAGTCTCACAGGAAGTTCTCTGCTCCTAGGCATGGGTCTCTGGGCTTCCTGCCTCCAAAGAGAAGCAGCAGGCACCAGGGGAAGATGGGATGGGGACCAAAAGATGACCCCACCAAGCCCAGCCACCTGACAGCCTTTCTGGGCTATAAGGGAGGCATGACCCACATTGTTTGTGGGATTAGGTACTAAAATTCTGTTTCTTCTCTCAGCGACCCTCATAGAAGGTAAAACTTCTAAGCAATAGTCTTATCTCCTCCTCTTATCCTGCAAACACTGAATCATCTCATACTCACTTCATGTGTTAATAGTTTTCTTCAGTGAGTTCATATGTTAAAAATCCTGTCCAATTGCTTTTTCCTCCTAGAGGAAAGAAATTTTTTCTTGATTTTATTGATAAGAAAGAAGTTAAGGATCTGAATAAAATTCTTAGAAAAATTAGATATGATAGACCTTTGGCAGTTACTGAATGGAAATAAAAAGATATATACATTTTTTTTCTGGTTTTTATGGTGCCTTTACAAAAATTTAGAATGTCAGAAAATAAAAACCTCACAAACAAATATATAAAAGCAGAAATATTGTACATATTCTTTATTGATCAAAGTTCAACAAAATTATATTAAATGAAGGGCTACTGAAATGCATATTAAAAATCAACTGGAGATTAAGTAACTTAATACCAAAGAATTGATGGTCAAAGAACAAATCATAGAAATAATGGATAATTTCATTATAGATAATAACGACAAGGAAACAGCATACCAAAAATTTGGGGATGTGCCCAAAGTCCTTAAGAGAAAATTTAAATCTCTAAACACTTTTATTAACAAAAAAGAGAAAGAACAGATCAATGATTTGGGAAAGTTAGCAAATCAGCAAATTTTAAAAATTTAAATGAAATACCAAAATAGAAATTCTGAAAAAATCAGAAGAGACAAAATTGAAAACAAAATTTAAAAAACCCCCACTAAATCAATAAAAGAAGCAGCTGGTTAAAAAAAAAACTAGACAAAAATTAGCTAATTTAAGTAAAAAAAGAAACAAGGAGAAAACTAAATTACTAGTAACAAAAAATGAAAAGAAGAATTCACAACAAATAACCAAACAATAAAGTATATTATTAAAAACTATTTTGCCCAACTATATCATACTAATAAAACTGACTACTTAAATGAAAGAATAATAATTGTAGCTAGCATTTATATACTGCCTTTTGTTGTTGTTTTTCAGTTGTAGCTGACTCTTCATGACATCTTGGATTTGTCCGTAGGGTTTTCTTGGCAGAGATATTAGGGTGGTTTGCCATTTCCTTTTCCTGTTTGTCCACATTTTATAGATTGGGGCAAATAGGGGTTAAATGACTTGTCCAGGGTCACACAGCTAGCAAGTATCTATGGCCAAATTTGAACGATGGTCTTTCTGATTCTGAACCCAGCACTCTATCTCCTGTGCCACATAGTTGCCCAATATAGTGCTTTAAGATTTGCAAAGTGCTTTACAAATAGATTCTCATTTTATCATCAAAACAAACCTGGAGGGTAGTATCCCCATTTGATAGTTGAGGAAATTGAGGCAGATGAAGGCTAAATGCCCGCCTTAGGGTCACACAGCTCAAGTGTCTAAGGCATGATTTGAACTCAGGTTTTCCTGACTCTATCCAGGTCTATCTACTGTGCCACCTAGATGCCTCAAATAATAACAACAACCACAATAATAATAGCAGCTAGCATTTATATAGCACCTACTATGTGCCTGGTATCGTGCTAAGCACTTTATAAACATTCTCTCATTTGATCCCCACAGCAACTTTGTGTGGTAGGGGATATTATTGTTCCCACTTCCCATTATTCCCACTTGAGGAAACTGAGGCAAACAGATTTGCTCAGGGTCACATGGTTAGTAATGTTTGTGATAACAAACCCCAAAATCTGAAATAGTTTTGGAAAAAAGTGTAAAAGCACACCTCAGAGATATTGCGGATTTGGTTCCCGACCACCTCAATAAAGTGAATATTGCAGTAAAGAGATTCATAGGAATTTTTTGGTTTCCAAGTGCATATAAAACTTACATTTACACTATACTGTAGTCTATTAAATGTGCATTATGTATGTGTTATTTCCAAAAAAACCCCAATGTTTGTACCTTAATTAAAAAACATTTTATTGTTTAAAAAATGCTAGCAATCATCAGAACCTTCAGTAAGTTGTAATCTTTTTGCTGGTAAAGGGTCTTGTTTGACAGATCAGAGTGTTGGTTGCTGAAGGTCGGGGTTGACTGTGGCAATTTCTTAAAATAAGAAAACAATTAAATTTGCCACATCAATTTACTCTGCCTTTCACTTGAACATTTAGAGACCATTGTTAATTGGCCTAATTTCAGTACTGTTGTGTCTCAGGGGTTTGGGAGGCAGAGGAGAGGAAGAGAGACAGGGTAACAGCCGGTGAGTGGAACAGTCAGAACACCTACAACATTTATGTGGGTGTGGCTTGTGGCACCCAAATAATTACAACAGTGACATCAAAGATCACTGGTCATAGATCATCATAACAGATATAATAATAATGAAAAAGTTTGAAATATTTTGAGAATTAACGAAATTTGACCCAGAGACCCGATAAGAGCACATGATGTTGAAAAAATGGTGCTGGTAGACTTGCTTGACCCAGGGTTGCCACAAACCTTCAATTTGTGAAAAAACACAATGTCTACAAAGTGCAATAAAGCAAACAATAAAACAAGATATGCCTGTATTAGATCATTTGGTAGAGGAGAACAGCCAGAAAAGAGGTGTGGCTCCCTCTCCTTCAGGCTCTGGATTTTGCATTATGTAGAATTTAGACAAGAGTGCCATTGAACCACATAGAAGTCAAAACATAAGAGAACCCAAAACACAAGCTTGGGTGGACTCATCACAAGTCTTTGGGTGTGGTAACACAAAACAAGACATATGGGAACCCAAAAATACCTTGTAGCCATCTCTGGCATTCCAAGAGTTACTGGGGTCAGGTGATGTTCTGGGTGAGGATAACATTTAATCCCATAAAGTTGAATTTAAATAGTATGATAATTTTTTTCCCAAACAATATAATAAATCATTTTCCCTACATTAAGTATCTGAGATTGGATTTGAGCTAGGGCTTCCTGACTCCAGGCCCAGCACTCTATTTCCTATACCACATAATTGTGCTAAAATAATGAATATTTATATATTTACTATATTTATAGTGAATAATAATGAATATTTATTAAATGAATATTTATAAAAATGTAAAATGTCTGATTAGAACAAGGAATAGAGATCTGAACAATGTAATTTTAGAAGAAGAAATTGAACAATCCTTAAATGAGCTTCCAAGGAAAAAAATTCTAGGATCTGGTAGATTCACAAGTAAATTTTATGAAACATTCAAAGAATAGTTAATTCCAGTATTACACAAACTCTTGCAAAACTGGTAAAAGGAACAATCTTAGTAATTCCTTCCACAATACTGAAATGATCTTGATATATAAACCAGGGAGATTTAAGATTGAAAAAGACAACTATAATTCAATGTCTCTAATGAACATTGAGGCAAATTTTTAAATAAATTGTTAGTGAAAGGTTAAAACAACATATCACAAAGATTATAGATGATGGATTTATACCAGAAATGCAGGGTTGGTTCAATATTAGGAAAAATATTAAATTAGCTAACAAAATTAATAACAAAATAAATAAAGTAAGGATTATGTTAATAGATGCATGCATCAATGCTTTTGACAAAATATAATATCAATTTATTTGAAAAACTCTAGAACACATAGGAATAAATGGATCCTTCTTAAAATAGTATTGTATATCTAAAAACCAAGAGATACCATTATATGTGTGCTTAAATCGTGTCTTGTTCTGGCCCCCCTAACGATTCTCCACCCCTTCTAGTCAGTATAGTCACAAGTACTTAGTATATAGTGTAGTATATACTATATATATATAGCTAGTATATAGATAGTAACAAGTAGCTAGTAAAGTAACAATAGTAAGAGGAACATAGAAGTCACTTACAGACTTGCAAACTGTCTCATAAATTAGGAGGCATAGGAGCCATTGGAAACTGTCTCATAAATTAACTAAGGCCACATCCTGAGACTATGTGTTAAATCAGGTGAAGCCAGCTAGGACTTACTGTAAGGACCCCATGGTCCCGCTAACTGCCTATGGTTTGTAAGCTTCAGATAAGTTACAGACATACTCAGAACAGCAGCAAATGTTATGCTAATGAACTAACTCTAATGTATTGCTGATAACTTTGAGATGATGTGAATATGTTAATGAACTAACCCTAAGGTATTGAGGTGATGTGGATATGATAATGAACTGACCTTAAGATAGCAGTATGGTAATGAACTAACCCTAAGACGGCATAACTGAGTTAGTCTGTCCTCCATCAAAATCCTATAAAAACAAAACCCTCCCCCAAGCACTCCTCCATTTGCTCCTAACTCTAATCCATGGTGAAATAAGTGACTCTTCCCCTCTCTATTCTCTTCCCCAAGCTGCCTGCGTTCCTTCACCACACCATCCCCATCTCTATACTGTCTGTCTCTGTACTCCTGCACCATTTGCCTCTGTATTCTCTGTGCCTTATTAAAGTATACTTGAAGCATTATTCCCTACTTGCTACCATTGTGGTCTTTCCTGGTGAGTATCCAAAAAGCTAGGCATATCTGTGTTCCTCAACCCCCTTATGGTCCCATTTCCTTAGTCACAATGAATAATTCCATAAATTAATTGGCAATTCAATATGTAATAGAGATAATCTGTAGTTCTTTCTAGTACTATCAGAGATGAAATAAAGATATCCATTGTCACCATTTTTGACATTGTATTAGAAATGTTGGCCATAATAAGACAAGAAAAAGGATTTGAAGAAATAAATATAGGTAAAGAAGAAACAAACATATCACTTTTGCAGCTGATATGCTGTTCTACTTAAAGAATCCTATCAGCAATCATATAGTCCAACATCTTTATTTTACAAAAGAAAAAACTGAGCTTTAGAGAATTAAATGACTTGTTCATGATCACACAACTAATAGTAACTGGTTCTAGATTCTTCTGTTGCCTTGTCAAAAGCACTTTTTACTAAATCATCCTGTCTTCCTGGGCTTTGCACTCAAGATTAATTTCTTGAGGAATAAACTCACAGAAATAAATGACTATCTTGCCATTTGTCTCACTTGTGGTTTGACCAGCTTTTGAAAAAAGTAAAGCAATTTAGACCTTCGTGAAAGTGAATTACTTCTTTATAATAAAAAACAACAGGACCATGCCAGACAGTATTCTGTCTCTCTGCATCAGATGCCAAATTGTTTTCTAAAATTGCTAATGTAAAAGTAAAGCTCTTTTTAAATTAACTTTTGATAAGAATTTGGATGAAGGAATGACACTGATATTTGCCATGCTAATAGAAAACCGGGTCCTTAAAATAATGACATACATGTCCATATCACAAAACAACAATGACCTCTATAACTTATTGGAATAACAGTATGTTGATTGAGTACTTACTCATTTTTCCATGGTAGAATTCTACTTCTATCTTTCATGAACTGCAAAATCCCATCTCAAGTGACAACTCAGCAGGAGCAGCAGAACTCAGTATGTAATCACATCAGAACTGGCAATGATACTTAGATAAGCGATTTGTGAATCCTAGATGAATTCATAGGTATTCATTTAAGGATGCTGCCATTTCCATCTGTCATAATTCAAATCCCATTGCTCAAATGATATTTAAGCTTTCTTGGGCTAAAAATCAACCCAAGAGACTCATTCACTTGTAGTTTGTTTTTTAGTAGAGCTGCTCTAAGTTCCTTGAGAGCATGGACATGGCCATTTTTCATCTTTGTATCCCCAGCGCCTGGCATGGAAGCTTACACGTAGTAGGCACCTAATAATGTCTGTTGAATTGAGTTTAATTGAATTGGCTCACTGTTTTAGGAATATGGAAATAGACCATAGTTAGCTCAGCATTCAAATTGAGCTTATAAAGACTCCCTCAGCTACATATTTTGTGCCTAATGTGTTAATATCCCTTTCTTTGCTGACAGCTTGTTTTATAAAGAGGATTTGTTCCCAACTGATGACCTGGAGGCCAAAAGTCATTTTGAATTTGCAGTATGCCCCATTTTAAGAGTAGATGACATTTTTAAAAAGCAGTTGAATCTTGCATCAAAAACTTATATCATAATAATTCCATATTCAAAGATTTGGACCTAAGCCCTCATATGATAGCTGAGATTAAAATTTTTTTTTGTTCAGTAGAGAAGTAGCATCTTTAGTAGAGATAATTAGTTTTAAAAATAAATTGAGATCTTGAATCTAATGCTGCTCCCAAAAATGTCAATAGAGGTAGGGATTAGACTTGAAATTTTATCAATTCATTAATTTGCATTTGTTCCTACTATGTCCTCTATAAGCATGATGAAAAAAGAAAGATGGTTATAATAATGCTTCTTCTTATCTCAAGTGGATACTAGTTGTCTTCTTAAAATACCTCTTCAGATTCCCTCAGACAAAACAAGTCAGGGAAGGTTTCCTTCTCAGGGAAGCTAGGTGGTGCAGTGGATAGAGTGCTGGGCAGGAAGACCTGAGTTCAATTTTGTCATCAGACGCTGTGTGACCCTGAGCAAGTCACTTAACCTCTGTTTGCCTTAATTTCCTCATCTGTAAAATGGAGATCATAATATCACCTTTCTCCCAAAGTCGTTGTGAGGATCGAATCAGATAAAATTTGTTAAGTGCTTAGTATATGTCTGGCACTTAGTAGGTGCTTAATAAATGCTTGTTATTTTTCCCTTCTGTATCTCCCTCCTGTATTTATAGTTCTTTCCTTTTGGTTCCTCTTCCTATAATTCTTTATTTTTCTCATCTTGCTCCATCTTATATTTCAAGTTTTCTTATACCTTATTCCTCTCCATTTACTCTGTGATCCAGTGACACTGGCCTTCTTGCCCAACCTCAGACATCCTACTCCATCTCCCAATTCTAAGCACTTTTGTTGGCTGTCACCATGCCCGACACAGTCTTCCCTGGCCTCCTTCAAGTTTCAGCTAAAGCTTTATCCGCAGGAAGCCTTTCCTAGTCTTCCTTAATGGTAGTGCTTTCCCTCTGAGACTACTTCCAATTTATCCTGTTTGGATCTTATTTATACACGCTTATTTCCATATTGTCTCTCCTATTAGACTGTGAGCTCCTTGAGAGCAGGTATTTTTTTCCCCTTTCTTCGTATGCGCAGTGCTTAGCACAGTGCCTCTGTGATTAATAAATGCTAATTGATTGACGATCAAAACTGCAGGTTCCTATAATCAATATTGAAATTCTTATCTAGTTCCTACTAGCCTGTTGCTCTTTTATTTAAATTCTTTGGTTCCTGGGGCTGCTAGGTGGTACAGTGGATGGAGCACCAGCCCTGGAGTCAGGAGGATTAGAATTCAGATCTGGCCTCTGACACTTACTAGCTATGTGACCCTGAGCAAGTCACTTGATGCCAATTGGTCTCCCCACCCACCAAAAAATCTTTTGGTTCCTTATTGACATTTGTCGAAAGCCTTCCTCTTGGACTTGCTCAGTTTCAATTCCTGGGCCTGCCATCTGGAACTTCCCTGCTATCTGTCCTCTTCTTTTTTCCTTAAGATTTTTACTGCCTCATCACATATCTTCCTCTTAATTTAAAACAAAGCAAAACAAAACAAAAACAAACACACACTGTAACATACGCTCTTTACCTGTCACTGACTGAGGATATGTAGCTCAGAGAAGAGTGGACCTTCATGATGTTCTCACCTCCTACATTTAAAGCTCTTGGATACTAGCTTCTTTTTATATCCCACTGAGATAAAAAACAAATGTGACAAATCTGCCTTTCAAAACAAAGTCCTTTATGCATTACTATACTTTTAAAGATACCTAAGATTCTATCTTCATATTTGAAAGGGGATAATTCTATTAAAAATTTGACAAGATCTGCCTAGAAATGGCTTAGAAAAGATTTTCGTACAGTCCTGAATCCAAGTTAAAAGTGATCCACTTTGCAAAAGTGAATGGAAATTGTGCTGCTGAACATAAGTTTGGTCCTCCTCCAACTGAGAAAACAATCCGAGACTGGCTATGGGAAGAAGAAACCCTACTGAAAATGCCATGGCAAAAGAAGGCCATGAGAGGCAAGTCAGCAAAATGGCCTGATTGAGAGAGGGAATTGAAGATATGGATTGAAGAGCAAAGTGCAATTGGAATTCCTGTGTCCACAAAGATGCGTTCTAGGCAGAACGTGGCAAAATGTAACCTAATATACCAGTAATAAATGCGAAACAATGAGAGCAAAGACAAGTGTGGAAAAAGCGGGAAATGCAAATAAAAAAATCTACAACAATGAGCGCAAAAACAAGCAGGAAACACGAGTAAAAAAATCTACAACCACTGTATAAGACGCACCCAGTTTTTAGACCCCAAATTTTTTGAAAAAAGGTGCATCTTATACATGGGGAAATACGGTGTATTAAATATCATAACAATATTGGATCTCCCCAATGAGATCTATGTCCACTCAAGAGGCCATTTCAACAATAACTACAGGGGAAAACAAGAAGATGAAGAATATATATTGCTGACATCATACTAAGGGAAGGGAAGGGGCTGGGGAAAGGGGATGGAAAGAAGGAGATGCACAAGGGACAAAGAATAAACATTTATTAAGCACCTACTAAGTGCTACATGCTGCGCTAAGCGTTTTATAAATATTATCTCATTTGATCCTTATAACAAACTTGGGAGCTTTATGATCTTCATTTTTCAGTTGAATAAACTTAGGCAAACAGAGGTTAAGTCACTTGCCCAGGCTCACACATATAGTAAGTGTCTGAGGCCAAATTCATGGATTTATAGTTCTTTCTCACTGGTTCCTCTTCCCATGGTTCTCTATTTTTCTCATCTTGCCCCTTCTTACATTTCTAGTCTTCATCCACCTTACTCCCCTCCATATGCTCTGTGATCTAGTGACACTGGCCTTCTTGGGGTTCCTCAAATGCCATATTCCATCTCCCAATTCTAAGAATTTTCATTGGCTGTCCCTATGCCTGGAGCACTTTTCCCTGGCCAAGGCACACAGATTGAGGGTATTTAAACAGGGAACACATGTGGCCAGGGCAACTTACCCACAGTGCCAAAGCTATAGTGCTACTAATGTCATCTTACTGTTCTCTGATAGGTTCATTGCCTCTGCTGGTTTCATAATTGCCAATGAACACAGTCTTTGTTGGATGTTTCTACACTGGAGGACTGCTAAGCATCTTCCTTGGGTAGGCAGTTACTGAGGTTCTCTCTGTTGCCAGCTTCTGGGCTTTGTCTCTTCAAGGCCATCTGCTGGCCATTTTAACTTTCGTCTAAAAGGATGTGATAATTGGAAAGCCTCTTCCTGACAAGGGTAGGCTGATGACTCTTTAATCATAGCCAGAAGTTATGAGCTACTATGCTTAGGCCAGGGCTGTTGAACAACAGGGAAAGAATTAAGTCTCAAAAACAAACAAATTTCTTCCAGCTAGAAGAATAGATGTTTTTATCTCAAGGCTCTATGGGACTTTAGGTTAGAAAGTCTTCTTTTAACTCTGTCCATTTCCTAACTGTCAACCTGCAACCCTTCAAATTATTTTGGGAGTAGCTTTTCCAACAGGTAGGTGATACAGTGGGGTAGAGTGCTGGGCCAGGAGTCAGGAAGACCTGAGTTCAAATCTGTCTTCAGATACTATCTGTGTGACCCTGGGCAAGCCACTTAACCTATTTCTGCCTCATTTTTCTCAACTGTAAAATGGGGATAATAGTAGCACCTAGCTCCCAGGGTTATTGTAAAGATCAAATGAGATCATATTTGTAAAGAACTAAGCATTGTTCCTGGCACATAATAAGTGCTTAATAAATGCTTTTTCCCTTCCTCCCCTTCCAATAAACTATGAAGGGCTGTGTGCATCTGATACACTGCAGGTTCATTCATGCTTTCAAGATCCCTAGGATCTTATCATGCAAAAAAGCTGAGCAAACATGAATGCTAAACTAAGAGGGCAAGTCCATTGTCTTCCAACCTCCTGTTCTGTATCCCTTGAATATATACAAACACACACACACACATAGATACACATATGTGTGTTGATACATATATATATATGTGTGTGTGTGTATATATATATATATATATGTATACATGGGTGTATATTATGTGTGTGTAGGTCTTTGCTTTATCTGGCCTTATGGGCTAGGATTAAATACCTGGGTTCAGGATTTCTAGAAAATTGATACTCAAGAAGTGATACAATCACAGTAGCAAACAGGCAAAAAAAGCATACATATACAAATGGAGGTTTGTCCCCATATGCAAGATCTCACTCCAGCCTGAAGGCGAGGGAGACATGTTGGGGAGGGAACGTGCTCAAAGTTGGGGATCAGGTGGCAAGATTATGTAAACTACAAATGGGCTTAGTTGAGGACAGACAATTGGTGTCATATGGGTATCAAAACCACTTAGTCCAAGTGACTCGATATTGGGCTTCTATCATTATAAATACAACATCAAACAATGACTATAACATCAACAATATCATAGTCTTAGCTGGTATTTGAATCTATTTGTGGCTTCATGATGCTTCTCAAAGTGAAAAATTTGTTTCAACTTGGGATGTCATTACTAAGATTGCTCATTGCATTTGATTACGATTCAACTGCCTTTTAATGTTGTTTTCATTTACATTATTGTCATCACTGCATCTAATGTTCTAGTTCTGCTTTCCTCACTCTGTCTTAGTTTACACAAGCCTGCCTTCCCATGAAGAAAACCTTATTGCTTCTTTTCCTGACCTGCTCTAAATTTATCAGGGAAAGCACTGTTTGACAAGCAGACCTTTCCCTGCCAATATGAATATCCTGTCTGTCACTCAGTTGCCACAGAAGTGATAACAAGAGCAATCCAGGATCCATTTATAAAACAAAACTATTTTCTGCCATGATCATCAACATTCTTATTCAGGACAGTTGGTTTCATATTGGTATAACCTTCCCTGACTTCATGAATTTCCATATTTGCAGAGAAACATTTTCAGTGTGCTAGAAATCTTGTCAAATACTTTTGAAAATCCAGGTGTCTTACCATTTGACATTATGTTTAGGATATAAATAGCTTGGTAGTTAAATTATATATGGAAATGTAGAGGAGTCTATTCAAATTAAAGTAAGACTCTTGCAAAAGTCTATATCTGCTTTCTGAGAACCAACTTGGACACCTGGCAATAAATTCTTTGGCCGTGGCAATCCATGACATAAAGAGAAATACCAAAATGACTCTCAGTTCTATGTGGGCCTCTTACCACTTAGGCAATGATGATGACAGATGAGTGGAAAAGGAGGTAGAAGGTACTAACAATCACATTTATTAAGCTAGCTATAAATATTAACTAAACCAAAACGTTAACTCTTGATACTGTAAACATGAGCTACTTGTCTAATAGCCAATGAATGGACATATTATTGAAGGAAATGAATCATATCAGTCTTGACATTATCACTATAAAAAAAGCCAGAAGAAAAAAAGGATGTTGTAGTGAAATGACAGGATGGTTTACAGGTTCTCCTTTGAGAAAAAAATAAAGGAGACAGTTTTATCATACATCCAAAAGCAGTTGCCTAAAGCATCATTTCATAGGACATTTGGGCATCTCCTAATACAGTGGTCATGATAAATATATACAAAAAGGAACGCCATGCAAGTAATTTTAGCTTAAACACCAACTTCTGTTGCAGGGAATAAAGAGGTAGAGAAATTCTTTTTTTTTAACTTTTTAAAAAATTAATTTATCTTTAGTTTTCAACATTCATTTCCACAAGATTTTGAGTTCCAAATTTTCTCTCCATCTCTCCCCTTCCCCCACCCCATGATGGCATGCATTCTGATTATCCCTTCTCTCTCTTCTACCACCCCCTCCCCTCTTTTATTTTCCTATAGGGCAAGATAGATTTCTATACTCCATTACCTGTATATCTTATTTCCCAGCTGCATGTAAAACAATTTTTAACATTCGTTTTTAAAACTTTGAGTTCCAAATTCTCTCGCTTTCTCCCTTCCCACCTACCCAATTCGATATAGGTTATACATGTGTAGTCATGAAAAATAATTCCATGATAGTCGTGTTATGTAAGACTAAGTATATTTCCCTCCATTCTATTCTGTGCCCCATTTATTCTAATCTCTCTGTTGACCCTGTCCCTCCTCAAAAGTGCTTGCTTCTGATTACCCCCTCCCCCAATCTGTCCTCCCTTCTCTCATACCTACCTCTCTTATTCTCTTCCCTGCTACTTTGCTGTAGGGTAAGATAGATTTCCATACCCAATTGAGTGTGTATGTTATTCCTTCCTTAAGTCAAATCTGATGAGAATAAGGTTCACTCATTCCCTGTTACCTCCCCACTCTTCCCCTCCACTGTAAAAGCTTTTTCTTGCCTCTTTTACATGGGATAATTTACCCTGTTCTGAGTCAGAGAAATTCTATGAAGAATTTTATAGAACCTTCCAAACTGTATCAGTATATATTTTGCTAATTCAGAACTTCAGTATAAAGAGAATTAGAAGGCAATTAAAATATATTAAAAAGTATGGCTTAAGAGTATAAAATGGCATTTTTTTGTTGTTACAAGGTATGGAAGAAAAGAAGAAATATGGGAAAAAATCTATTTTCTTAAGGAAAAAGAAGATATCAATAAAATATATTTTTAAAGAAAGAAATGAGAGAAGAAAAGAAACACGCATTTATTAAGCACCTACTATATGTCAGGCACTATGCTAAGTGCTTTACAAATATGATCTTTCTGATTCTTAAAACACCCCTGGGAGGTAAGAGCTATTATTATCCCCATTTTATAGTTGAAGAAACTAAGGGAGTGGTTAAGTGACTTGCCTAGGATCACATAGCTAGTAAGTATCTTAAGCCATATTTGAACTCAAGTCTTCCTGATTCCAGGCCCAGCACTGTATCTGCTTCATCAACTGGCTGTGTAAGGCCAAGGACTTGTTAATTTACAGAAGCCTCATGGCGATACACCATAAATACTTTCTTCAAGAAAAGAATCAGAAGAGGGACATTGTGAGCATTAAATAACAAAACAAAAACAAAGAACAAATAGAAGAAATTTTGTTTGCCCAAACAAAAGAAGAAATAGAATATCTAAATAAACCTGTTTTAGACACTGAAATTGAACAGGCCACAAATGAGTTTCCTAAGGAAAAAGCATCAGGATCAGATTAATTTTCAAGTGAATTCTACCAAACATTTAAAGATCAACTAATTCTAATATTAAATAAACTATTTGGAATAATAGGCAAATGAGGAGTTCTACCAAACTTTTTAATGAAACAAATATGGTACTGATAACTAAACCAGGAAGAGCAAAAACAGAAGAAGAAAATTATAGACCAATTTCACTAATGAATATTGAAGCAAAAATCCTAAATAAAATACTAGCTAGGAGACTACAACAATATACCATAAAGATTATATATATTGTTACCTAATGGGATTTATACCAAGAATTCAGGGCTGGTTCAACATAAGGAAACTATTAACATAATTGGTAATGCCAATAACAAAAGTTACAAAATCATATTATTATATCAATAGACGCAGAAGGAACTTTTGACAAAATACAACACTCATTCCTATCAAAAACACTTGAAAACATAGGTTTGTAAATAAATTTTTTTTCTTTAAATGGTAGAAGCATCTACCTAAAACCATCATTAAGCATTATCTGTAATGGGGATAAGCAAGAAGCCTTCCCAATAAGATCAAATGTGAAGCAAGGCTGCCCATTATCATCAATAGTATTGTACTAGAAATTTTAGCTGTAGCAATAAGAGAAGAAAAAAGAAATTGAAGGAATTATAATAGGTAATGAGGAAACAAAACTATCATTCTTTGAATATGATATGATAGTATTCTTAGAGAATCCTAGAGATTCAACTAAAAATTTTTAATTTTCATAAAGTATCAGGATAGAAAATAAACATATAAATCATCAGCATTTCTATACATTACCAACAAAGCCCTCAAAAAAAAGAGATAGTAAGATATATTTCATTTAAAACAACTGTAGACAATATAAAATGCCTGGAAGTATACTTGCCAAGACAAACCCAGTAACTATATGAACATAATTATAAAACACTTTTTATACAAGTAAAGTCAGATTTAAATAATTGGAGAAATATTAACTGTTCATGGATGGGTTGAGCCTATATAATAAAAATGACAATTCTATTTAAATTAATATATTTATTCAGTGCCATCCAAATTAACTTATCAAAAAATTATTTTATTAGTTAGAAAAAATAATAACAAATTCATTTGGGAGAACAAAAGATCAAAAAATCAAAGGCACTAATGAAAAAAACATAAAGAAAGGAAGTCTAGCAGTTCTAGATCTTAAACTGTATCACAAGGTGGTAATTATCAAAACTACCTGCTACTGGCTAAGAAATAGAATGGTGGATCAGTGGAATATACAACACACAGTGGTAAGAAATGATAATGTAACCTTATGTCTGATAAACATAAAGATTTAAGCTTTTGGGTTAAGAATTCACTATTTGATAAAAATTTTTGGGAAAACTAGAAAGCAGTCTTGGCAGAAACTAGGTATAGGCCAATATCTTCTACTATCTACCAAGATAAGATCAAAATGGATACATGACCTTGACATAAAGGGAGATATCATAAGTAAATGAGAAGAATATGGAATGTATTACCTATCAGATTTATGGATAGTAGAAGAATTTACGAATTAACAGGGGATAGAGAGCATTGTGAGGTACAAAATAGATAATTTTCATTACATTAAATTTAAACAGTTTTGTACAAATAAAACCAATGTAGCCAAGATTAGAAGGAAAGTAGAAAAATCTGAGAAAAAAATTATGGACAGTTTCTCTGATAAAGGCCTCATTTCTTAAATATATAGGGAACTAAATCACATTTATAGTAATGCAAGTCATTCCTCAACTGATAAATGATCAAAAAATATGAACAGGCAAGAAGAAGAAATCAAAGCTATATATATATATATATGTATATATATATATACATATATATGGTCATTTGAAAAGTGTTCTAAATCATTATTGTTTAGAGAAATGCAAATTAAAGCAACTTTGAGATACCATCTCATACCTATTAGATTGGCTAAAATGATAGAAAGGGAAAATGACAAATGTTGGACGGGATGTGGAAACATTTGGACACTAATAAACTGCTAGTAGAATTGTGAACTGATTCAACCATTTTGAAGAGCAATCTGGAAAAAAAGAAAAGAACCTACCTACATATTCAAAAACATTTATAGCAGCTCTATTGGCATGGTAAAGAACTGGAAATTGAGGGGATGTCCATCAGTTGAGGAATGGCTGAATAAGCTGTGATATATGGTTGTGATGGAATACTATTGTGCTGTAAGGAATAATGAGCAGGTTAATTTTTTATAAAATCTTGGAAAGATTTGTATGAAATAATGAACAGTGAAATGAACAGAACCAAGACAATCTTGCAAATGGTAACAGCAATGTTGTTTGAAGAGTAACTGTGAATGACTAAGCTATTCTGAGTTATGGGGAAATTAAAATCAACTACAAAGGGTTTAGAAAAACGCTATTCACCTCCAGACAAAGAACTGATATATGGAAGTATGCATTGTATTGGTTAATGAACAATAAAACAAAACACGACTACAAATATTTATTTATTATGTATCTATTACCTGTTGGAGGGAGGGTTATGAAAAAAATATATAAGACATGATCTCTAACCTTACTGGGAAACTAAACTGACAGAGGTGGACCTGAATACATACATACACAAACATACATAAATACAAGCACACATATACACACATATATGCATATATTGTCAGGCGAACCCCTGTTGCTTTGCATGTTGTTTTTACATGTCACATGTGTTGTTTTTACATGTTGTTTACATGCTTTACATGTCTTATGTGTTGTTTTTACATATCTTCTATGTTGTTTTATATGTGTATATCCATATGTGTGTGTGTACATATATATATGTATATATATATATATGTATTTACACACACATATAAATTTAACTGTAAAAGGCAATAAAGAACAGCTTCCCTATCCATAGGGGTTAATTTTAGAAGGCTTTTCAAGTGAGTCTTTACTTCCAATTTAAGAGTGGGATTGCTCCCCATAGAGCATATATCTCTTGAAGAATATTCCACATAGTGCAAATCTTTCCCACACTCCTAATACCAATATGAATGTTTCTAAGACAAACCCACTTTCTCTCTCCTTTTTCAATTCTCCCCTTGAATTAAAAAGCACTCCTTTTTTTCAATCAAGGCTTTTTTTCATTCTTCCTGATTATATCAGGAAGAAAACTTCAATTAGGTACCTGCTAATTGTCTGTAACACCTATCAATCTTTCTTATAGTACTAAGGGCCTCCGGATGAATGTATGCAGCAGCCAAATAAAGACTGGGGAGAGGGGGTGGAATGGGTTAGGATTGAAGCACAGCTGGGGAGCAGGATGGACTAAAAATTCAGAAGACTTTAATTCAAAAATTGTTCCTGTATATGCTAAGTAACTAATGAGCAGTACAGATAATGAGTGCTAGAAGAGCTTAGAGTAGGGAAAATTCACTGTAGGTTGGAGTAGGCAGGGAAGCCTTCAAATAGGAGGTGAAATCTGAGTTGGGTTTTGAGATTTAGGTATAATTTCAATAAGCAGGGAGGAGCTGGTAGAATCATTCGAACAAAGGTTCAAAGGAGGGAAAACAGGTGTATATCACGGAAAGTCACGTAACTTAGATGAGGGGTTTGAGAAGCTGAATAATAGAAGAGGTTGGAAAGGCAGGTTGAAGTTAGTTTGCAGATGACCTTGAATGCCAGGCTAAGAATTTTCAGCTTTATCTTACAATCAGGGTACAATGGGAAAGGCAGCATGGCATAGTGCTTAGGGAGCTGCTCTCAGAGACAGCAAGACCTGAGTTGAAATCCCATCTCTAATGTATATTGGACCTTGGAAAGGCATTTACCCTATCAGTGGTCCAGGCAACTCTCTAAGACTATAGGTTGTAAAGAAGGTGCCTATCATCGTTGAAAGGGAAAGTTTCTCATTGGAAGTTGTCGTTGATATCACAGATCTGGTCCTCAAATTCTATAAGAAATGGGGAACCACTGACAGATTGGCTAAATGAGCAGAAAAATGAAACAATGAATGCTACAGTTTTAGGATGATTAAGCTGACAGAGATAGATTGATGAGAGACAGGGAGACAAGTTAGTAGATTGTCATAGTCTATCTTTACTTCAAAATGGACTGAATCAAGGCTGTGAGTATTTAAGCATTTAAATACCTGGAGTTTAAAACCTCCATAATGTCTTATTTTGATATCTCATCATAGCTTCTAGGTCGTCCTAAGTGTTCTTAATAAATTTTTTTTTCAATTTGAAAGCATTTTTAAAATTAATGTCCCTCCTGCTACTGTCCCCCCAATTAAGCAGGAGACCAAATTATGAATCAGAAATTTGTTTGATGATCAGGGAGTAAGACCAAAGGGAATTGGGTAATAAGGGACAATTCTAGCTAGCCAGGGTAGCTAGATAGATTTACCACAGCAGTCTGGCAAATTTCCCTTTTCTACTTGAGAAATATTTCTGTTTAAAGACATGGATCATCCAGGATGAGGGCATCTTTTCTCTGGACAGTAACTTAGATGCACTGAAAAATTCTTTACTCTCCATATCTTCTTTTAAAATATTCTTTTTCATTGCCTCATGTTACAGTTTCCAAGATTATAGCTTATTTTACATTGGTGACATTTTAGACTGGAGACTTCCTAATGAGAAATTTTAGATAGGTCAGCCCCCTTGGGTCCTTGAGAATCAGTTTTCTGTCATAACTCTTCATTAGCAACACATCTAAAAATCTCCTTTCAGGGTAGATTACTTTTGAAGATGGCTAATCTCACTCATTTTATGTTTATTCATATTAACTTCAATTTTAGTGGGTGAAGTCCTGACCTTGTTCTTAAATTCCAGGGGGTATATCCTATTTGAAATATGTGGACTGACTGTATGAAGCTTTTCAACTTTCTGCCTGTGAAAAATTTATGAAGTACTAGTTGCTTTTATTTAACTGTATTCATTTATTTTTTCACATTAAATGGTTTAGATATTTTTATGGAGAAAAATGTGAACAAATGCATATCCAATTTCCATTCAGCCAGAGGGAAGTCTTAGAGCAGAAACATTAAATTTTCTTTGTTAGCGAGACCTATCATATTCAAAATAAGCCATTTTCCCAACATGGTATGCTCATTAATCTCCAGATCTTTGAAGCATAATCTTGTGAACTCAAAGCATTGTGTACATCTAATGGCATTTTAAAAAGTTACTTTTTAAGATTGATAGATATTTAAGTTCATCTAAGTTAGATTCTCCAAGACTTGACCTCTGACTCCCCAGTATCCTCCGCCTGCCTTGGTGAGTTATCTGCCTTACATACATGGGAACCAGTCCTCCATATCCTCTTCCTTCAGTTTCTTCACCACATCCAACCTCTTTCCACCTTTATGTGTTGACTTCCCTATTGGAAGATAACATCTTGAAGGGAAGGATTATGTTGTTTGCTTTTATATGTATCCCTAGTACTTAACAACTTAACACAGTGGTGGCAGACAGTCAACAAGCATTTATTAAGCACCTACTATTTACCAGGGACTCTGCTAAGTGCTGGCACATTGTAAACACTAAATAAATGCTCAGTCTGTCTGTCTATCTCTTTCCATTTCTTGATACCAGTCATGTAAAATATTGTCGGTTCCCTAAACATTGATATTCTGAACGGCTGTTATACTCTTTCACATTTATGAGAATATCATGAGCAATAATTCCATGTTTTGATTGGATTTTTTTCCTTAGATAGACACCAGTTTCTATGGCAACAGTTTAGACTTACAAAGACAAAAAAGCCATACATGCCAGAATTGATGTTAAATTCAGCTGCATAAAATGAATAAAAGACTTCTTATCCTCTCCCCTAGCATATTTATTTTTGCTTAGATGTTCTTAGTAAATACTGGGTTAAGAACGACTCAAAAGTAATTAAGTATGATGATTCTTTGGCTATTCTTAGGAGGAAGAAAAAACATGAGACGGTTGGGATAGATGATTTTATTACTCTATCTGGTGTGAATACTTTACCCCTTCTCCTCCCACAATGTATGATATCCTTAAAGGGAATGCCTTCTGGAGAACAAGGAAAATGCAGTTTTCCTTCCTTACTTCTTCTACCTTAGGTGTGGTTAGATTTGAATAATTTCACCCAATTGGTTCAGCAGGATTTTGGGGGGGGGAATTTAAGAGAAATAAGTAGGAAGAAAAGGGGATGTTTTGAAATTTAATGATGATGATAGCAGGTAGCACTTATTTAGTGATTTGGAGGTAGGTAGGTGGCTTAGTGGATAGAGTGCTGGGCCTGGAGGAAGGAAGACCTGAGTTCAAATCCAGTTTCAGACACTCACTAGCTGTGTAACCTTGACAATTCACTTAATCTCTGTTTGCTTTAATCTACTGGAGAAGGAAATTGTAAATTATTCCAGTATCTATGCTGATAAAACTCCATATGGGGCCATGAAGAGCTAGACGTGACTGAACAATGACAAATATAGTCCTTTAAGGTTTGCAGTGCTTTGTATATAAATTATCTCACAACAACTCTGGAAGGTAGATACTGTTATTATCCCCTTTCTGCAGATGAGGGAACCGAGGCAGATTGTGATTGACTTGCCCAGGTCACATAGCTAGGAAGTGTCTGAGGCTGGATTTGAACTCAGGCTTTCTGACTCTGGGTCCAGACCTTTTTCTACTGCGTCATATATCCTAAATAAGTGAGGAGTGCTCATTTAGATCAGCGATCTAACCCTATTACAAGTGTTTGAAGGAGAAAAGATTGCAAGATTTGTAGTTACTGTTTCTGAACCTTGTGGGGCTGGAGACAGAATTCTCCTGAAGATGGAGAGCCACGTCTGATGCTTCTTGCTGGCAATTATATGTGATGACAGGAGTTATGAAGGAAGGCATTGTCTGATGCCCCATTCTAGAAACTACATAGGACTGCAGGAGGAGACAGAACAGGCAAATGGACTGAGAGAACAGGGAGGAACTGAGGTCATGATGAGGGCAAAGATCAGGTTCAAAGAGTAATGAAGCAGTGAGAGAAGGACAAGGAGAGTGTGTGGCCCATAGTGATGCATTAATAAATACTTGTTGGTCGATCAATTCAGGGTATTTCAGGTACACAGGGTGTGTGTGTGTGTGTGTGTGTGTGTGTGTGTGTGTGTGTGTGTGTTTGTGTGTGCATGTGTGAGTTATAGTCTTAATTTTCTTCCAGGTGGCTGAAATTGTGTGAAAATGGAGGTCACTAGAATTGGATTCCTTGTTGAAGAGGAACAAAAAAATTCATCATAAATATTGAAATCATCAAGGATAATGGCAGGAATTAAAGAGGAAGACTGTGAGTCAAGTGCTTGAAATCATGGAGGAAAGTGGGAGAGTGTCTAAGGGCATTGGACTAGATTACAGTATTTCTAAAGTCCCTTTTAACTCCATATCCTTAAAAAGCAGAAGTCAGAACATGACAATGCTGAAGGGCTGGATAGGGTGATATGATGTGGACTTTGAAGAATGAGAAGTTGGTGAGTGATGATGACAAAGCAAGGGTCTAAAAGTGGCTGCGGGAAAGAGAAAGTATGTTAGTTCCCCCTGTGTTATGCTTATGCTTTCAAAAACACCCCTAGGGTCATATGGCAGAGTCTCAAAAAATGTTCCCTATTAACAACGTAGGCAAAGTTGTCTGAAAGGCCTTCTTATCACAGATTTTACCCTTGATGGAAGACTGATCTTTCACCACATGATCACAGCTAAACATGGCCACAAGATAGCAGACACTTGGAGAATGGATAAGAAGATATGCATACTCTTTCCTCCAAATGTTTCCCTGCTTGTTAGTGCACTGGGGTAGAGACAAAAGGCATGTCAGGAAAATGTTACCCCAAGGAACCCCAAATAATGCAGCCCATCCTTTCCCATGATCCAGAAATTCACCTGTATCCTTCTCTTGTTCTGAACAAAATAGGCTGCCAACAGAGACAAGGGAGTCTAGACTTATTAAACCTAAGGGCCTTTCAACTTTCTTCAATATTATCAGAAGGCTGTGATCTGGACCCTATAGTACCTCCATCACAATGATGCTCAGCTTTAGGGCATCTTGACACTATCCACTGTCTTATTCCTGAATTAACCAGTTCCTCTCATTTCTGTCACAACTATTGGCCTTGATATTGACATCCTGGCACTGGGAGTTGTCAGGTATTGCAGGATATGAGAGGATTGGCTAGCATTGGAGAGAGCGGCAAGGAATGTGATGTCTCAAGGAGAAAGTCAAGGTTTAGTTAGGGCTTAGTGATGGAAGAAGTGTAAGAGGTTTAAGAGTAAGTTAATCCAGAGATGAACTGGATGTTAACAAAAAACGTTGTTTCCAGAAGGTAGAGGGGAAGGGGTCATCAAATAATGATAAGACCTAGAGAAAGATGGGATTAATGTGGATTGGGGTGAAAATATGGGAAAGGATAGCAGAGGAAAGAGATTTTTTTACCTAGGTATATATCTGGAAAGTAACATGGTTAACAAAATATCTTCCTTTGCTACTTTGAAAAAATGCCATAGGTTGGCCTATAAGTAACTATTTTAAAGTCTCTTAGGAACACTTTACATTCAATTTTGAATTACTCTTGTGTTGACTAGAATTCTAAACAGAGTGTGATCATTCTGTGACATCTGGGGAGGGTGTTGTAGCATTTGGTAGCCTTGCTGTCTTTAGGTATATCTGACCCCCAGCTGCCAGTATTCTCCATCCTGTGTAGCTACGTAAAGCATCTTGGGGAAGGAAACATTAAGAAGAAGCCTGAGGTTTCAGTAATGTTGCCCTGCCATTTTCAGAATAGCAATGCATCTTTTTGCCTGTGTAGTAAAGAATGCTAGACCTGAGGTAAGGAAGCACTTTAACGGCTATCATAATCCTTCATCCTTTCTTCATCTGTAAAATGTGTGTGTGTGTGTGTGTGTGTGTGTGTGTGTGTAAGAGAGGACAATACTTGAATCATCTTCCTCACAAAGTCATTATAAGGAAAAGGAATATAAATGTTGAAGTGCTATATAAATATGAGTTGTTGCTGTGTTATTCTCCCTTTGGCAGGGAGAATAATTCAGATAATCCTATGCTTCCAGGATCCTCTAGAATATCTACTTCTATCACTGGCTGACTGAGCTTTCAGTCAGCATCAGGGAAGTAAGATATGGTAAAATAATTACTTAAAACCAATACTGGCTGGTCTGATGCTGACTGAGAAGTCAGTCAGCCAGCAACATTGATGGAAAAAGGGAGAAAAACACATAACTGCTTTTATGCACTTTTTAGTACAAAATTCCTGCATACCAACATGTTTCCAAAACATTGAATTCAGCTTAAAATTCAAAGCTTACCTCCATCCAAAGAGGCAGATCTTAAGGAGAAGGGACCAGCCATCCCAACCAACTGCCACACACACACACAGGCAGGCAAGGTTGCCTCACGGAAGCAGCAAGGCAATCTGGGGGAGAGATAGGAGGCAGCATATGCCTGGCAAGTCCACCACTACCACCATCTTGACCACCAACTCTCCTCAGATCTGGTGGAGAAAGTCCTGGATCTACAGCCTTGGAAACAGCAGTGCTTCCAACCCAGTACCCTCAGCCACCATCTTGGGAAGCAACCCCTACAGAGATGCAGCCTGGCAACTGTTCCTGTAGAGGGCAGCTAGGTGGTACAATGCAGAGTGCTGGACTTGGAGTCAGGAGGAGCTAAGTTCAGATCTGATCTCAGACACTTAGTAGCTGTATGACGCCGGGCAAGTCACTTAATCTCTGTCTGCCTCATTTTATTCAACCGTAAAATGAGGATAATAATAGCACTTATCTCTCAGGGTTGTTGTGAGGATTAAACGAGGTCGTATTTGTAAAGACCTAAGCATACTACCTGGCATATACTTGGTGCTTAATAAATGTTTATTTTTTTCCTTCTTACAGCTACACCTACTGAAGACTTAAAAACGAAAGTTTTTGGCACTGTCAAATACAGCTAGGTTCTGATTAATGTGAATAATGAATCCCATAAATTTGAATTCACAATGCATATCTTTATTGGGCAACCAATTACCATATTTTACATAATCAGGACTTCAAATAGTACAAATTCAAATATATGTGACCACTTTATGGAAATTCAACACTCACATTAATCTGGACCTGATTCAAAATCAGGAACTGATATGATTTTGTCAGTGCAAACGACATTAAAGAAAAGACATTAACATCTGCTTTGCTGCTGCATAACTATGGACTTACATCCATCTGACTTACAGCTAAAACTTAGCATATATATGGTCTCCCTCATTAAGATGTGAGTTCTTTGAGTGCAGGGATTGTCTTAGTGTTTTTAATCTGTATTTGCCATGCTTAGCCTGGTCCTTTACACTTAGCAAGTGTAAAGAAATCCTTTATTCATTCATTCATTTTTCCCCATAGATCTATCATTGGTATCTGAGTTTCCTCCCATGGAAAAAAAAAAAACCAGAACTTAAGTTTCTGGAAAATCAAAGTTATGAAAAACATCTTTGTAACCTGACAGCTAGCTTGATAGCTATTTCTGTTTTCTTCAATTCCCAAAGGCCTATGGTGACAGTGTGTCTTTAAAAAAATCCTCAAATTAGTACTCTGAATGTGAATTTTCATTCACACTCCAAGAATTTGGGAATTAAGTCATATATATGTTTATATATTTATAATATATTTGACTCATTCTTTTTTGTGCCTGAACTTGTCTTGCTACTCAATAATTATGGGTGTTGAAGTTACAGGGCATGAGTAAATTGCAGAATATCCAATAGTCTAATTATATATTTATGCCTCAGCTTGCACTGAATTTCCTACTTATAAATAGTGTCACTACCTCATTGCCCTGATTTTTAATCTTTTGCATTGAGGGCATGTGCATGTGTGTGTCTTTCATTTATTTTTATGTGACTCTTTTAACCAATGTTTATTAGTTTTGTTTGTGTCACTGCCCAAAAGGGTCCTTTAAGTTTTCACCTATTTAGTAATAAGATCATCATCTATCCTGGAATATATAAATATAAATCTGAATATTATTTCTTCTTTTCTTTTAGAGAAAGGAAAAATTGAAAGGAAATGTATAGTTCTTCCCACCTCCCCCATGCCCCCAAGGCTAGCCATACAATTTTAATCTTTGAAAGTGACTCACAGAAAGAATTGATGGAGTCTGAACACAGACTGAAGCATACCATCTTCACTTTTTGTGTGTGTGTGTGTGTGTTTTTCCTTTCATTCCATTCTGTCTTTCACAACATGACCAGTGTGGAAGCATGCTCAACATAACCGCATGTATACAACATATATCAGATTGTTTGCCGTTTTGGGGAGGGGATAGGAGGGAGAAAAATCTGTAATTCAAAATCCTATAAAAAATGAATGCTGAAAACTATCTCCACACGCACTTGGAAAAAACAAAATACTATTGACATAAAAAAAAGCAAAAAGTAACTCAGTTGCAAGAAACCAGGACATCTAACATATTTCATGAGGTAATCCCAATTAGTAAGCACAAATACTTTATGAAATATAGAAAGGTCTTGGTCAAAAGATTCATGTTTTCAAGGTCTGATCCCTTCTACAGTCATTTTCATTAAAGGTCTTTCAATTTATTTCCAACACTATGAATTTTCTTCCCAGGGCCCTTGGTCAAATAAAAAGAAACTATGCTTCTGAACTGGTTCTTGTGCCACAACTCAGATTTTATTGCTAAAAAAAAATGATATTTTAAATGTGATTCTTTGCTATTGACATCCTGGAATTTCCCTTGTGATGGAAAGTATTTCTTCTACCTACTCTTTGTTGGAAGTTGGAATCCTCAAAGATCACCCAGAAAACCAGTCCTAACACTTAGAAAGTATTAAAGATCCTTCCTTGTGTTTCTTTTCACTCTTCTACCTGGAGGTCTGAAAAATATCCTTGGTCCTAGAGATCACAAAATTCATTTATTTTTCCTCTTTGAGGAAGCTGTTGATCCTACTGACAATCCTGTTTGGCTTTTTGGAGGGGGAAGAAAATCACAATCTGTTGGATTTTCTGTACTCTGCCAATTCCCTCTTGGATAACTTGGTCTTACCTTGTTGGGGAGGAACAAAACTGTTTCTACTGATCCACTTATGTTTCTTTTTTATCATTCTAGTGTTATCTATATCCTGGCACTCCATCTCTAGGTCACTGGTTCTACTTTACTGTAACTCTTTCAGATTAACCATTTCCGAAGAAACCTTTGAAACTACCTGGGGAGCAATGTGGTTGCTTCTGTTAACAACTTGCTTTTTTTGCTTTCTGACCAATTTAGGGGTTCCTAGGTCATTACTTTCTGGCTTTGGGGAAATAATAGGAAGTGCTCGCAATTATCTCACAGCAGGAGTTTCTGTACAGGCCTTCTGAAGTGTGTTTTCTATCTTCTTAGAAGCATCTTTTTTCCTGCTTTTGCCAATGGCTGGCATCACTTCAAGGTCTGTCAATCCTTGTTTTTTTTTTTTCCCCATTCTTTTGGATCTCTGTTTCATCATTTTTATTTGGCTCCTGGAAGCCATCTGTTACTTCTATGGCTTTTGGTCTGTGACCCTTTTTTCTTTTACGTAGTCTCCTTGAGCTTTTGTTTTGAGGATTTAAGGGAATGGCTACATCAGACATGCCTATCTCACATGGAAAAGAAGAATCCGTACTCATATTCTTCCTTTTATTTATCTCTTTTCTCTTTGTAGTTCTTGACCTATCTTTCTCAAAAGTCACAGCTGACTCTATATTCTCTTTTCATCTTTTCCCCCTTTCTTTTTTCGCAATTTCAATTTTGGCAAACAAGTCTTCTTTTGCTAAAGCCTATTCCTGTTCAATTTGTTATGCTGAGGAAAGACATCTTGAAGGCTCTGGAACTTTCTGACCAGTTTGTAGAGATGCTTCCTATTCAAGAATGGAGTGCTTCGCCTGCTGGCCATTTCAAATAGTCTATCAGCAATTTGCTCATAGTTAAACCGAAAGACAAGCCTAATATGTCCCTTGCCATCACTCTGTTTTTCCACTTTTGGTTTATCTTCACTTGAGAAGGAATCCTTACCTTTCTTTCGCTTCCTGGGTAATCTTATGGATGTCGTATCATGTGATTCCTCTTGGTCTGCGTTTAATTCTTGGAATAATAAACAAACTGTGGTAAATTAATGCAATGAAATATTATCACGTACCCTGAGAAACAACAAATATGATGCATAAGGAGAAGCAGAGGAAGACTTGTATGAGGTAAAGTAAAGAGTAAGCAGAGTCAAGAAAACTATGTACACACACAATGGGTACAGTAATGTAAATGGGAAGAACAGTTACAAAACAATTGACAGTAAATTACAAAGAACAAGTATAGCCTCAAAGAAGAGATATGAGGAGGTACCTCCCTGCACTCCTTTACTGACATCAGAGGTCCACAGTGGGGGAAACTTGCAAATATTTTCAGCTTTTTAAGGTTAGTTTTACTGGTTTTCTTGCTAGTATTTCTTTCTCTCTCTTTTTTTTTTCTTTAAAAAAATTCTCTGTTACCTGGGATGGCTCTTTGGGAGAAGCAAGGTAAGGAGGGATACTAGGAGAAATCTAGGCAACGTAAGAAGAAAATATTAATAATTTTTAAAAGAAAGCTTGATGATAATTCTATCCAAAATTACCTCCTAGGGGAAAAAAAAAAAAAACCTATGTGAACCTTCCAGAAAACTTTAGCAGTGTTTAGAAAACTGTAATAATACAGAATTTTTATTAGCATCTTTGAGTCCCTGACAGTTCTATGGATAGCTGTCATTGTAGCTTATGAATGCAGATTTTTAAAACCATATTTAATGCATTCTTTTTTTTCTCTAGGGGTTTCAGCTTTTGAATAACCTTAAAGCAATATGAATGGAAGCGAGCGCAGTTTCCATATTTATGTGACATTGCCCAAAATCCAGTTTTCTATATCATTTTGATGAGAGATTTACAAAGTGCCTTTATTATTAGCTATTGCACATTGTCAAGAATAATATTCATCCCCACCGATAGATGTCAGCTCCTTTTCTTGATGTGCATCTATTTCAAAATTTCAAGGATCTGCGATTTAATTGGTGTGGGCACACCCTCTAACAGTGTAGGTTGCAATCCCTCTGTGACTTTGTAAGTGGTCATTGAGTTGGTATGGCTGAAAAGGGTTTTTATCAACTTAAGGCCAATATGTCAACAAGTTTCCTTAAATATAGCCAGGCTGAATTGGGGGGCATAGTCACAGTGTATTTTTGTGACATATTCGTTGGCTTCTTTGAAAACTCAATGTCATTGCTACCAGAGGCATAAGAATGGTAGAGGTATGGAGTATATATGCAGTCTTTGAGAAAGGTGGCATTTGTAGCAAATTGAACAAAGGTCTTGGAGTCAGGAAGTCCCAGATTCAAATCCTTTCTTAGACATGTACTAGCCATGTGACCTTGGGCAAGCCTGCATATCAGTTTCCTCTTCTATAAAATGAGGATAATAAAAACAACTGCCTCACGGGATTATTGAGACGATCAAATGAAATAATCACATAAAGTGCTTTTTCAGGCTTTAGAGCATTCTAACATTGGTGACTCTGGTCCAGCCACCTGAGGACCAAGTTTAATCCATTCCATTCCTACCTCCTTAGGGGTCGGGGAGATGGTCTCCCTTCTCTACCATTGGCAAGGGCCTCCATAGATTGTATTTCCCCAGTTTAGTCACGTAGAATAGAATAGCTTTCATGAAAGAATATTTACTTTAAATATGTAGCAAGAAAAAACATAAAACCTCTTTCTCTCAATACCTTTGGTATATACATCCTCCCACTTGCCTCCACGTCCTCATATACCACCTTGGTCTCTGGGGAGGGGAAGGTAATTAGGCTTACATCTTAACTTAGTTCTTATATAGCATCAGCTTCACCAAGTTGAAATCCAGAACTTCTCCACTCAGACTGGTATCCCAGAACCCTGGCTTCTTGAGGTTTCCTTGCTACTTTGAGTATATCTAGCCTGGAATTCTGGGCTCAAAGGTCCCTATATCATGACTTGAGCTCCTAGGTCCATGACACCATTCCTTGCAGCAAAGAGTAGGCCTCACATGTGTAATGAGGCTTCATGTGCAGCAAGGATTCTGTCCTTGGATGGCTTAAAGGGAGACAGAATAGACACCTCTAGCCTCTTCTCTTCCCACCTTTGCTCAAGGGAGATTTTCATTTGTGCCAGGAGAGGAAGCAGGAAGTTGGGGCCAGAGGCCATCACTCTGCTCTCCTCAGAGAGAGGGGATACCTGGGTAGAAGTATATTATCCTCTCACTTAAATATTGTTCATATAAGAGATATGGTTGAGTTTGACCTTAATTTTGATCACTTTGTTAATTTTTTTTGGGGGGGTGAGGAATCCTAAGCTCTATATCCAAGCCTTGACCTCTTTCCCACTTAATACCAGTTTGATAATGAACATACATGGAAAATAGCAAAGAAACCCATTGATCTAAATCATAGTAAAACAGAAATCAAAGAAAATACATGTAGAAGAATATGTATCCGACAATACAGAGTAAAGGAATTCTCCCACTGGGAACAAGGTGACACAGTTCAACCAAGAGAGGATCTTGGATCTCACCCAAGAGGAATCTCCCTGAAGTCTCTGGAGAAGCAAGCTAGGGATAGGGACATGACAGAGGCTGCCTGCTTCTCTCATATCTTCTCAGAGTCTTTTCCTTCAGCATCTCAAAGCGAGGCTGGTTTCTTCCATCTTATCCCTTGAAGCTGGAAACCAACTGGAGGCTCAAAGAAAACTTTAAATTTGGCTAGTCCCAAATGGGAGAATGGTCTTGAAGCATCTTGAAGGGGGACTTACAGGAACTGGCCTTGAGTCCTGAAGGACTTCAGCTTGAAGAGTCCCCATAGGGGGCCTGGCTAGAACTGAAGCTTTTGTCTCTCACCACCTCAGCCCTTGCCCTCATGTAGGGCAGGGTATTCATCTCTACTAATAAGGAAAGAGTCCTGTACCAATGGGCTTTGGGATAGAGGTTAGAACTGAAAAGGACAAATGAAACAGATCAAAATCTCAAACATTTCTTGGAGCCATATGTCCTGGAGGGGTGGATATTGATCCTCAGGTCCTGCACCCTTTACCACATAGTGTTTCATGCCTTGAGCAAATGAATTCACTCCTGTCCACCACAGGAAAGAGAAGAAAAGAGAGAAGCTGCCTTTAGGCAGATTAAAGGTGTAGAAAGTTCCAGTTATGCTTTCAATGGGAAAAAGTTGCTCTCAATCATGTGATAGGCCAATGCCAATGCAAAATATCCATGTATTCAGGCCCAAGTGTCTTCCATATGAGTGACTCCACATTAGGTAATCTGGGCATGTGCCAAAGCCTCATTATACATTATATGTGTAAGTTAGTGCGATGATGATGATGATGATAATGATAAATGTAGGTAGAAACTGAGAATGTTCAAAAATAACAAATATGAGAATGAAATTTTAATTTCCTCAGGCAAAATTGCCATGAAATTGTGCTGGTTCAAAAACATATGACCATTTAATATTAAATCCACGCTTAGACCAAATTCATTTACAATTTCAAATTTAAATTATGGAGTAACTTGTTATATTCACCCTTTCCAGATAGTTCTTCAATGGCATCTTTATTAGCCCATTTTTCTTTATAAGAACATTATGTAAATCAAAAGAGAAAAGGAAACAAATCATATTCGCACTAGGCATATTACTCACTGTGAGAAGAAGCAATTAAGGACAGAGTAATCCAAACTTACTAATATAAAACATGCTTACGTTTGACTCAAGACAATAAAAACTTAAATATACTGCAGGATGCTATAAAATATCTTCTGTGTTTGCTTTGGAGCAATTTTAAATTAAATAGATACTTTTATTTGTTTCTGTATGTATATATATATATATATATATATACACATATATATACATGTAGGTATGTACGTACACACACACACACACCACACACACACACACACACACACACACACACATATATATTTAATGATGACAGAACTCAAATCATATATCCGTATCCAAGGATCAATGTTATGTCTAGGTGGCTGAGGTCAACAGTTGTGTCTATAATGATGCTCCAGTTTCAGTGCAGTTTGCTGAATTCTGGCTGAATTCTCAAGGATATTCTGAGATTTATATTTGTAATATGAGGATCCATCTTTTTTTTTTATAAAGGATAGTGAGCTTCTGGTGTACAATTCTGTCTACCTCATCATGTCCAGTAGAGGTTAATTTTTTGCAACCAGCAGTGAGATGTTCACAGTTTCCATTACTTCATGGTATAGTCTGCATCAATCAGTAAGTCAGGACTCCTTAAGGCTAACTTTTATGTAATTTCTGGTGGCAAAGTCCTATCATGAATTGCTATCATAAACCTCTCAGTAGCTATAAACAAACTGTCTTATTTTCTGAGCCATGATCTAACTCCTTTTGTGTCAGGAATATTTAACCAATGATCTATATCCCAGTTGTGGCACCTGCCCAGGTGATTTGAGATCTCTTACATACTTATGATTCTGATTCTATATTCTAATTGTTTCAATGTATCTTATTCTTTGAATTTATTGAGTATAAAATATAAAATATCTTTAAGAATACTGATTTTTCTATGAATTTATAAAATTATACCTCGAAAAACCTCCAAACTGGTGACACCATGAGGTTTGCCTCTCTCTCCACTCATTGTCCATTCTTCTCTATTGCATAGACACATACTCCACCTGACTCCCACATGCATTGTTATTTGCTACTTGTTGCAACTGGCTTTAATTGAAGATGACCCTTACATGGGTGAGAGTGCTCTTACGGCGAAGACTTGTTGACTTGGGGAAGTTCAAGTCAGTTCAACAAACTTTTGTTAGGCACTTACTATAACTGGGCATTATGCTAAGCCCTGGAGATACAAAGACAAATATCAAATAGTCTGTGACTTAAGAAGCTTATGTTGTACTGGGAAGGAATAACTTATATGGAGACAAGTAAATAAAACTATATGCAAAGTCAATAGGAAGTATTTTTGAGGGGTGAGGGAAACCACTAAAGGGGGGTAGTGGTGGAAATGAGAAAAGGCCTTATGTAGGTGGTAGCACTAGAGATGTGTCTTGAAGGAAGCCAGTGATAGCAAAAGGTGAGGGGGAAGGAAAGAAAGCATTCCTGGTACAGGGAATAGCTTCATTCAAAGGTACATTAGCAGGAGATGGAATGCTATATATAGGGTAGCCTAATTTGTCAGGAATGTAGAGTAGGTGAAAGGAAGTAATGTAAAATAAGTCTTAAAATGCAAGTTAGATCCAGACTGTTAAGAGCTTTAAATATTAAGCAGAAGAGTTTATATTTTATACTAGATCCAATATAGAGACAATGCAGCTTCTTATGCAGGGGAGTGACTTGGTGAGACCATTGCTTTAGGGATTTTGATATGGCAGCTTTGTGGAAGATGGATTGAAAGGGAAAAACTTGGATGCTGGGGGAATAATTAAGAAGTTACTGTAGTAGTTCAGCTAATGAAGTCTTAAACTGGGGAGATTATAGGATAGATGGATAATATGAGAGATATTGAGGCAAACATGACAGTTAATTCTCAACTGATAGGATATTGGTGGTGAGGAAGAGTGAAGAGCTGGGAATGATTCTGAGGTTGCAAACCTGGGTGACTGATTGGAAATCAAGTCAACAAGCATTTTTTAAGCACTTACTGTTTTTCAGATACACTGCTAAGTGCTGGGGACAAAAAGGCAAAAACAGACCCTACTCTCAAGGAGCTCACAATCTAATGGAGGAGACAACATACAAACAAGTATGTACAAACGAGATATATACGGGATAAATTCGAGATAATCTTAGAGAGAATGTATTAAGATTGAAAAGAAATGGGAAAGCCTTCTGTAGAAGGGAGATTTTAGAAAAGACTTGTAGAAAGCTAAGGAAGCCAGGAGGTGGAAAGGAGTAGAGAGAAAGTGCCAAGAATGCTGCACAGCCAGTGAAAATGCCTGGGGTTAAGAGATGGAGTGTTGTTTTTGAGGAAGTCAATGTCACTAGGTGGAAGAGCATATGAAGGGAAATTGTATAAGAGTATAAAGGCTTTACACTGTAGACTACTGACTATTGACTAGGGTGATAATACAGTCAGGCTTACACTTTAGAAAGATGGCTTGGATAGATGAGTAGAGGGTAGGCTGGAATGGGGGTGGCGAAGGGGAGAGGCTTGAGGCAGGGAACCAACCGGAAGGTTGATGCAATAGTCTAGGCATGAGGTGATAAGGACCTGTACCAGCGTGATGGTAGTGTCGGAGAAGAGAAGGGGGTGTATACAAAATACGTTACAGAAATAGAATTGACGGAACTTGGCAAGATTGGATATGTATATATAGGGGGAAGTTAAGAGCTGAGAATTACCCCAAGATTGTAAGCCTGGGTGACTAGGAGGATGGGGGTAGCCTAGACTGTAATACAGAAGTAAGGAAGAAGGATATGTTTTGAGAGCTAGGGAGAAAAAAAATTCCATTTTGGACATGTTGAATTTGATATATCTATGGGACATCCAGATGAAGGCATACAGAAGGCAGTTGGTGATGTGAAACTGGAACTCAGGATACTGGAAATGTAGATTTAGGAGGCATATGTTGAGAAATATGTATATTCTTAAATGTTCCTATTTAGAAGACATTAAGTTTTCTAGCTCTGAATTCTTCAATATATTTTTCTAATTTCCTTTTTATCTTTCAGATTTGTCTGGCTTTGAGAGAGGAACATTAAAATCTATAATCATTGTGCTACTATCTATGTCTTTGAAATTCAGATAATTTTTTCTTTATTAATTTAGATTATATGACATTTGATTCATGTATGTTCAGTATTGACATTGACTATTTACAGTTCCGTTTAAACATGATTTGGTTTCTCAGTTTTGCTTGATGTGAATTTTTATTTATTTTTATTTCTTTGATAGTATGATTGTAACTCCTGCTTTTTTTTGTATTCCTCTGATGGAGAGTAAATTTTGTTCTAGCCTGTCATATAGAAGAATAGTTTGAAGGGATGGCAAGGTCAAGAGTAACTTTCTTAAGGATAGGGGTGACTTTAGCAGGTTTGTAGTAGGTGAGGAAGGAGCCGGTAGGTAGGGAGATACTGAAGATGATTGGAAGACACACATAGAGGGGAAGCAAATGAATGGATTAAGAGGCAAGCTGTTAAAAGACACAGAAGGGGATCAAGGAAACAAATGGAGAGATTGACTTTGCAGAGATTTAAGCCACTTCATTCTCTGAGATCGTAGCCAAGAAGAAAATGCTTGAAGATGAAGTTACAGAAGGGGGACAGGGTGAAATGGAGGAACTTGACAATTGCCTTAATCTCAGTAGAGTAGGATACAACATAACCTGGATGCATAGATTTAGGAATCATCTGCATTAAGAGGAGAATGTATTCATGGCAGTCAATCTGAGATTTTAAAAATGTGTTGTGCAGCAGTGAAAACTTGCTTATGGTTAAATAGCAAGGATGTGTGGTATAAGCAGCAAGAATAATCCCATGAGTTCCTTCAGTAGTGGTCTTAGTAGCAGCTTAGGAGTGGACCAGAGAATGTAGACAATGGAAATCACTCAAAGTCAGAGTAACAGGGCAACAGTGGAAGGACAAGGGTACAAAGAACTTAAGAACAGAAAATAGTTCTTTGTAAACCTGAGATAGAATGGAACAGTTTTCAATTCAAAACAACCCAACAGACTTCAAAGAATGTGACAGAAAATACCTTATTGATGTAAATTTAGCCTATAATTAAGCATTTTAAAGAGTGGTTTATAATCACATCTTATCGATTCTAAATTGAGTTGGAATGATTTTACTGATTCTCATTTAAAAATTAAAAAAATTTGTAAAAATGTAACCATCCTATACTTTGTCCATAATGCATTTTACACGTCAAGCATTTGAACATTGAAGTTAGAACCCAGTGATGTCTTTCTGAAGCACGGGGTCTCCCAAATGGTGTGAGGTTCATTGCTGGAGCTGTAAAATCTCCTTGAGTAGATTGTTATTTTTTAAGTCTAATGGCCTCATGCTAATTGGTTTTCAGCAGTAATATGTTTCTGCTGCATTCTTGGCATAAATTCTTATTAGCATATAAAAATAATTTTCCCTGTGAACCCACTTTATTGCATAGTTAGCTGGTTTAACATCGTCGTGCACCACTGATATGAAGATAACTAGGTCAGGCAACTCCCTCAAGAAACACTGACTCAGTTGTAAAATTTTTCTGGAGGAGAGGAGATAATGGCTCTGGTCCTATTTTAAATTTAAATTTTGAACTTCATCTTAATTAAGAAACAGCTAGGTTTAGAGTCTGTTCTAATACCCAAAGTAGATACAAATGTGGGCCAGTCAGTAATTACCCCAATAATGGCACAGTTATCCTGTTCATTCTACATTTACTGTATCTGGTAACCCAAATCTATATGTCTGTATTTCTCTTTCCACTAGTGTGAGCAGACATATAATTTACCTAATAATCCACTGGACAAATAATCGTCTCAAGAGCTCTGGCATTCTAAGGTAAATAAGAATCACCAAATGTTACAGTTAGAAAGGGGCATCAGCTAATACAGTCCTATTATTTTTTCAGAAGAAGAAAGTAAGGCCTAGAAAGGTTCATTAAAGGCAGAGCTGGGACTAGAACTCAGGTCTTCTAAGTCTTAGTCTGTGATCTTTGCACTATACCACTATTTTCTTACTAACAAAGCATGCAGCCTGTTTATGAATGAATAAATATTTATCAATCATTTACTATGTGTTACAGGGGACTGGCCAATGAGAGTCCAGTCTTGGAGCATGGATATCGATAGTCAGTGAGCTTACTTCTGGACATGTGTAATGAAGCATCCTGCTTTCCACTTTAGAGCATGCTCAGACATTCTCTGACTGTTTCTAGTTTATTGTGTGCCTTTTAAATTGGCTACTGAGCTAGACTAGGAGTGCATGCAAAAGATTTGCATGTAGACAACTTGATTTCTTTTTTTCTTGGCTGTGTTTGAGTGACAAGAGGACTGTTATAAGGCTCTGGGAGGGGAGAGAAAGGGAGTAGCAGTGGTGGCAGCATCTTGCTGCCAGCCGCCTATGTCCCCACCTGGGCTGCACACAGGATCTTGAACATGGCTTCTCTATTCTTTGTGTCTTTGCATTTTTCTCTCCTGCTCTTAGGTGAAGGAGTATTAGAGATGAAACAGAGCAAGCTATGACCTTAAGCCCAGAACTAAGCCCCGCTAAGGGGGCCAGTCCAGAATGGCTCAATTTGGGATTTGGGGGTACAGTGTTAAATACCTTTACAACAGGGGCTGATATCACCTGCCATCATTCTACCTCCGGGACAGAGGAAATACCTGTTCTATTAGACCTCCCACCATATCAGACCACTCCTAGTATTGGGCTATCTAGGCAGAAGAAACTAACTCCACCAAGTCTATGTTCCAAGGTTCCAAGAACTAAATTCCATATCAGAGTTTGCCAGGAGCCAAGCCAGGTGAAATACCAGTGAGGAGTGATGTACTTCACCCAGAGCTGCAGTGGTTTGATAGCATCTAAGAGGGAGTGACTTATCTATCATCTATACCACTTTGGATATGAGTTTGTAGGGTTGAATGCTGTTTAGCCACCTTATTAAGCTTGACAGTACTCTCTCCAGGGACTGAGGTACTATCAGAGGACACTGTGCCCTTGATTGTGGGTCGTGGTGGGTGTATTTGTTCTTTGCTTCTTGCTCTATCTTCTTGCTAAATATCTCTTTGTAAAAGCTAATTTATAAAATAATATTGTGATACTAATAACTGGGTCTATAAATGGTATAGAAGAGATACTATTACTGGTGATTGATACTGGGGAGAACACATCAGGATGGAGATTTGAGCTGATAAGCATTAAAAAGACATCCCTAGAACACCTCTAAGAATGCTAAAGATTAGAATGGAATACTCCTAGAATCATCAGGGGGAAGATGTAGTCAGCCTTGCTTTGGGAGACCTGACTTGCAAGTGTGAGTTTGAGTTGAGATAATGACCCTCTAGAGTCTAGAGTGTCTATAACACCTACACACATTGGGCACTGGGCTAAAACTGGAGATACAAATACAGATAAGACAGTTCTTGTCCTCTGGCTAACATTTTAATAGAAGAGAACGTATCTAGGTGAGTGGTAGTCAGAGAGGAGTGTTTTGGACAAGAAAATCAGAATGAATGGTAATTGGAGCCATAAAACAATTTATTCTCTGGCAGGAATGGTGGTGCTCATTTGGTTACTGTTCTTAGACTTTGAATTGGAGAACAGGGGTTGGGGAAAGGGGTGGGGGTAAGGGCTATGAAAAATGATTTTTCTTGGTAATTAGTGTCTTGGAGACTCAGAGCTCCTAGCCTCATCTACTGCTCCAAAGTTCTTCAGGAGGACATTACTGATAATAAGATTGCATAGAGTCTTATCTTGGTCAAACTCCAAACCAGGCTTGAATTGATTTGATCTGCTCAGGCTTGGGTGGGGTTAGATTCTTCTGCCTAGATAGCCTGGCAGTAGTCTAATATGGTGGGAGGTCTGATAGAACAGGTATTTCCTCTGTCCAGGAGGCAGGTGATATCAGCCCCTGTTGAAAAGGTATAGCCATGTACCTCCAAATCCCAAATCGAGCCAGTTCTGGACTGGCCCCCTTAGGGGTGCTTTGTTCTGGGCTGTAAATTCCATGCAGTGCATGTTGCCAGCTTGTGAGAGAAAATAAAAATGTGGACCTGACCTAATTGTCTCTTTCTTAGAACAAACTCTGGTTTTGGGTTTGAGAGGTTGACAGCATGTTATGGTAATTAGGCCAGGACTTTTTTGTTTTCTCTTTTAGAATGCTAAGGTAATCAAGTACCTTTGATGAGTCTTGCCTTTCAAATGTAATGGCAAGCAAAGTGGACTTTTTGTTGTCTTTTGTTTCTTTGATTGAATCAAGAGTGTTTGATCTGCTTAAGAAACTAGAAAGCCTCCTTCACCTAGGTTTGAGTTGCATGGTTGTGATGCCCTCTCACCCTGAGAAGGGTATATAAGATCTGAAGTTGGTATTTTGTTTTGGGCTCTCACTAGAAGAGTGTTGTGTGATTTGACCAGATGAGACTCTGGGTAGCTGTTGTTAAGAGCTCCCTGGCTTCAAAAACCCAGATGTTGGTGCTTCTTTTTTGATAACTATGTATGTGATGTCTGGATCACACAAAAGCCTATCTATTGATCTGTTTGTAGTTTCTGTTTGTATTTGCTGACTTCTCCCCCCTCCCCCAACTAAGTGAATGATATATGTATGTTTAATTAAAGTGAGATTGTTAACCCCTTAAAGTTGCTTTCCTTAGAAAAGCAGATCAAAGGACCTGTGCTAGTAGTCGTTCTGTGTGCTGGTATTATCAGTCTTTCACTCTGACAACAGCTTCTAGCAACATTGTTGTTACACAGCACTGTCTGGTATTGAGATTGTTAGGAAGTGGTGGGCCTGAGAATCATGTAAGACAAAGTGAATGCTTACCAATTAGCAGACAAGGTAACAGAAATGTGGATCTTTCAGTTGCAGATGGAGGTAGAGCCTGGAGTGGTAGTATGTCAAGGAAGTGATTGGGCAGTGTTTTATCAGATTTGTTTTTGTTTTTCTGACCTCATGTGCCCCAGTCTTTGCTTCTAGCAAGGATATGCATAATCTTTGAAAGTTTCACTTTTTTTTTTTTTTTTTGCTAAAGACGGACCTTTTAGGGATCAGTATATGAACTGTCAAAACCTTTGACTTACTCCCCTACTACATTGATCTTGTGACTGTCATACCTCCTCTTACTGATCAAACTATTTCCCTTTTCCATTAGTGGCTGTAAAGAAACATTTCTCATTACTTCAAAAACCAGAGTGCAAAGACTTCCTTCCTGTAATGACCTCCCTATAGAAGTGGGATAGGCATAAGAAGCTTACCACATATATCATCCTCTAATAACATGGTAAATATGAAAGAACTTGGGATTAATTAGTGGAGTAAGTGAAGAGAGAGATAAGGAGATAAAAACAGAGGAGGGATTGAGAATCCCATTGTTCCCCAAAGGAAGAGAAAAGAAAGCAATTCCTAAGTCCCTAATCAATAAAGTGAATAAAATGAAATTATTTCAAGCCTAAATGCTAAAGAGTATAAACTGTCTAATTTATAACTTATGTCCATTCTTGCAAATGTCAAGCAAAAGATTTGAGAGAACTTGAAAATGGTAATATTCACAAAAGTGAGGAAAGTTTAAGAATCTATGCTATAGAAGATCTTCAAGTCCTTGTATACTGTATATGGTCTGAAAGATGAACAGAGGTAGGGTAACACTGGGTGGAGTGGCATTACAAAATGTAGTGGGTAATTACAAACTAAATGGAGCAAAAAGGGATTTGTGCAATGGAAATATTCTTGGATTTAGAGTCAGAGAGACTTGGTTCAAATGCTGGCTCTACCATTTGTTATCTAGGCTGGTCACTTCAACTTTCTGAGCCTCCATTTTCTCAATTGTAAAATGAGCGATTGGGCTATAAATGACCACTGTGGTTTCTTCTAATTATTTAATTCTCAATCCCTGCCTTCCCCCCTCAACCCCACTCCCCCACCTCTTCCTGGAAGAGAATGAAATGCAATTTCCCAAAGTACATGATGAAAACAATATATTAAGGTCACTGCTCTTTGGTGAAAATAGGTGAAGCAACTAAGACCAGGCTATATTTAGCCTTAGCTTGATTAAGTTCGCTTGACTGCAATTAACTGAGCTGCAATTTGCCATGATGCTTTGTGCAAACTGGTCACTACAAAAGAAATAGATACCTAGGCTTATCCATGAGAAACTTGCAATCTTATTAAAGGAAATAACCAGGCAAAAATATAAATACAATAGATTAAATGTTGAATTGACTATGATTAAGGACAAAAATCTAATCAATATGGGAGAACAACATGGACTAGAATTATTAGGAAAAACTGAGAATTTTAGGATCACAGGGTTTAGAACTGGAACAAATCATGTCTGTTTAATATTATGATTTTATAGTTGAGGGTCTGTGAGGTAAAGTATAGCTAGTTAATAACAAAGCTAAGATTCAAAGTCAGAAGGTATTTGAGGTTTAAGCCAAGATCTCACACTATATACCACAAAAGGCTCATAATAGATAACTAACTTGAATATTCAAGTTAACACTATAAAAAAATCAGAAGAGAACCAGATCAGGTTTTTTTCTCAGCTATGGCAATGGGAGAGTATTTAACCAAATAAAGAATAGAGGCAATCCCAAAAGAAAAATAAATAATTTCAATTATATAAAACTGAAATGTTTTCCATTAACAAAATCAATGAGACTAGCATAAGAAGGGCAACTTTCAACTGTGGGAAAATTTTTTTTTGCATTAAAGAGGTCTAATAAAGTTTGAATAACCAAGATATACAGGGAACTACCGCAAATATGTAGCAATTTAGAGTACCCTCTAACTTGCACATGTCAGTAGTCAGAATAACTATGCCATTTTAAAGATACTCTGTGGGTCTATATTCCTAAAACTATAGCTCCCATTTAAACACATATAAACCCATGATGGGTTTACTTTCAATCAGCCAGTTGACACAATTAGCTCAAAGCAAAGGCATTTTTTGAAATTGCATAACATAAACAGTAGCAACAAAATATTCCTCTTATAAATCTGTGGCACATCCTCCTACAAATACTCATAGTAGCAATGGGAAGAATGGGTACATATATACAGTGTACTAGTAGAAAGGCATACACTTAGGGAATACATGTGGCTAAGGTGTTTATGATTCTGGTGCTACACAGTCTCAATGTCTCATGTGTTTTCTTCTTCTGCTGTTCTCCCATTGCTTCTCTTGGGTTCCCTTAGATTCTCTAGGCCAATAATACCAACACACAGGAAGACTGCTAGCACATGTTCTTTGATCTGCTTTTCTAAGGAAAGCAACTTTAAGGGATTTACAATCTCACTTTAATTAAATATACATATATCATTTACTTAGTTCAGGGGAAAAAGTCAGCACCCTGAACTTCAGAGAAAACACAAACAGAAATTACAAGTAGAAATTATATCAACAGAACAAATAACACAAATCGGCAGACAGGGCTTCTAACTGTCTGTCCATAGCAACATATACATAGTTACCAGAGAGAGAGAAGCACCAACATCTGAGTTTTCAAAGCCAAGGGGCTCCTTAATGGCTACCCAGAGTCTCGTCTGGCCAAATCACACGAATGCTCTTCCAATAAATGAGCCCCCAAAGCAAAATGCTAACCTCAGAGTATATATACATATCTTCATGGTCAGCCCACAGGAGGGCATCACAACCATGTGACTCAAACTCATGTGACTTAGGCTTTCTTGTGACTTAAGCAGGTCATCAAAGACCCTCCATTCAATCAAAGACTCTTGATTCAAACAAAGGCAAGTCTCAATCAAAGGCACCTGATTACCTTAGTGCTGAGAGGCACTCCAAAAGAAAAAACAGCAAAAAATCCCACTTTGCTTGCCATTACACTCTCTAAGTCTACTACAGACTGTTCAGGCTAAATTTCCCTCCAGATAAAACTTCTTTTGTTGTGACTGACTCCTTAGATCAACAAAGTTCTATGATATTTTAAAAAATGCCACCAGATCTTTGGCCTATCCTTCAGCCAGCCAATGGCTAGCTGCCATATGACTCCTTTAAGTCTGATTGTGTAATGTCTTCATACCCCCTAAAGGAGTTCCTTTATAAGCTGTGAATGGACCATTCCTAGTTTAGAACTATTTGCATTCTGAAAATAGTTCACTGAGGATTTAGAGCCATATAAGGTTTCGTGTCCTCTTAACAGTTTATTATCCCTGTTACTTAACTGGGGGCTCAGTTGATCAGGGGTCGTCAGTCAACCTTACCACAAATATACCAAGAGCCATTGCCCAATGGATAAACATTTAAAGAATGTGAACAAGTAGTTTTCAAAAGAATAATTGAGAACCAGAAAGCATTAGAGTTGGGCCATGAAGAACTGGTAGTGTTAGGAATGGTCGAGAGTAAGGTAGTGAGCTATGGAAAGTATATATTACTTGAGAGGAAAAGATGTTATCTGGAAACAATGTAGTTCCAATTATTTCTTATTTGTGCTAATGGAAGTATTTGGGTTTTAATAGAAACAGTCACTTTTTAAAAGAAGCACATGAATTTCAACTAAGTAAATTACTGCTGAATTCACAGCTGGCTTCACTCTGGACATAGAATAATTGCAATGAACTCAGTGGATTCCACAGACTTTGTAGTGCAACCTTGAGGCATTTTCGGTCTCTCGGTTTCTTGAAAACCTCTCTTTTTATGGTTATTTATAAATCTGAGTGAAGGTCAGCCAACTTGGTGGCTTTCCCTCTCCACTCCTAATGGTGTACTCAGAATATATCATTTAGCTCTTGGATACAGCACAGAAATTTCATTATTTCTTGTCTTTTGTGTTTATAGAGTATATTTATGGATGTCTCTATTATGGTGGGACAAATCTGTAACCAAATGACATCTTCTAATATTGTAACATGAGACCAATTACCGCCGGTTACCCTGGGGGTTCTCGTAATAATATTTTACACATATTTGTGTCATTGGCCAGTGTCTAGACATATAATGAGACTTGGGAGAATATCTACACTTAAAAACAAAAACAAAAACAACTCCAAAACAAAAACTCAACCTTCTACAGCTACAGTTTCTCAACATCTGTTGCTGAACTTAATACTGTGTAGTAGGTTATGCTTGGCCAGGCTGATAGTACTAGGTAATTTATTCTTTTATTGTTTCTTTACTATTTTGTTACCCTTGACTGAATTGGTTTTAAGACCTACACCACAGATGTACTGAGTTTGTGTGAGTTGCTCTGGCTAAATCTGTGCATTTTTCTCTGCCTCTCCCTTTTAGCCACACTTCAAAGTTCATTTCATTGTTCAGCAATTTTTATTTCAAATCTTTTCACTACACATAGCAAATCTCCCATTCTTGGCTTCATGCCTTCTTCCATTGAGCCAAAAACAGTTTCTCTCACTTGATAGTAATAAGCATCTCAATGACCCTTTGAAGCTCTCTTTAAAGTAGTATATATTTTAATTTACCTATTAGCTTTTTGGCTAAGATGGGAAAGCTTTACCAGACATCGTACTGCCTTTTTTGGTTGTCCGTTACTGATGCTGGTATTGGCCAAACAGGAAAGACTGGTGTTTTCTTACTCCTCACTAATATCTAATGCTCTGAACTGGACACAAGTTTTCTGGGGACTGGGGCTTCCTGTCCCTGGATTGATGTTGTCTGACTTTACAAGTGAATGTCCTAACTCCTGGAGCAATTATTTTACTTTCCAAAATAGTAAAATGCTTTGAACACAGTAGGTGCTTAAGAAATACTTGTTGGATTAGATTGGATTGTAAGTGGTTTGTTGATTTATTTTTTAATGACTAAAAAAGATTACTGAGGTACCAATCATGCTAGGAAACAGAAAAGAGAAGAACAAAATCTCCATTTAAGGAGGGCACCCAGGCCAGCCATGTCTTTATTCCTTTCCAAGCTGCATTCTAGACTTTCTGTATGATGCCCTCCCTGGTACCTTCATAACTCTCTTCCCCCAGTCCCTTCCCCCCCACTTTTCATCTTCCTTTTATGTGTTGTCTTCCTCCATTCGAATGTAATTTTCTTTAGGGTAGAGACTTTTTCTATTTGTATTCCCAGAACTTAGCATAGTGTCTTAAATGTTTGTTGACTTGATTTGATATGAGTGTAATAGAATATTACTGTGCTATAAGAAATGGACAGTTATAGAGGAAACTAGGAAGACCTCTATGATGTAGAGCAACGTGAGCAAAATTAGGAAAACAATTTACACATTGATACCAAGATTATAGAAAAAAAACAACTTTGAAAGACTAGATACCTCTGATTAATACAATAATAAACCACAAATCTGAGGACTGAAGATGAATCACACCACTTGCCCCTTGCCAAAGAGGCGATGGACTTTAAATCCAGAATGAGACTTGGGGCATGACCAAAGTGGGGATTTGTTTTGCTGGACTGAATATGTTTGTTGTGAAGGTTTGGTTTTCTGTTTTATTTTTAATTGTTCATGGTCGGGATAGAAGTATAGGGCAGTAGGAGGAAGAGATAATACTTGTAAAGATTTTTTTTTTTAAATGAAAAGAATTAGTTGCAAGATTGCATGTTAGAATCAGTCTCCTTAGAGAATGAAGTCAAATGTTTGACTTTTTTTCTTTATACATTGCTTGTTGCACTTTTATTTATTGCATGTGCAGTGAAAGCGTGCTAGACAAGAAGTTAGGAAATTTGAATTCTATTGATTTTTCTATTAAGTAGAATGCATAAACCTTGACATGCTCCTTCTTTGTTTCTGGTTCTTCATCATTAAAATAGGGATAATCATGATGAAAGGCATTGGTTCTGTTCTGGGTAGTGGTAGAGCAGAGACCTTTTTTAGACATCTCCACTCAGACCTGTCCTATTGATTTTTGATAAAAACAGTAAAGTGAATGATGGGATGTTGAAAAGAGCCTTTTCACCATAGCCTCATTCAGAGTCTTTGTAGACTCTAAGTGAAGTCCTGGAGAACAATTTGCCTAGGGCGGGGATATGATAAGAATTTAAAGGAATTCTCTGACCATAATTTGGGTAAGAACTAGATTGGGATGGCCTTATAGAAGGATAACAGGTGATTGAAAAGGTAGACTAAAAATACTTGTGGAAACTAACTGCTTCTGTAGTTAATATATCTAGTATGCTGGCCAGGATCTGCATCTCAAAAAGAATAAAATAATCTGAGGCTCTGAGTTCTGCAGAGATTAGTCAAAACAGCTCAGCTAAGAAACTGTGTTACAGCTGAAGACTAGAAGGTAGTAGAGAGAGGAGAGGAGATCTTCAGAGATGCTGCAAAGGGAGCCCAGAGATTAGCGCAATGATATCATCTGACTTCATGTGTCCCCACCCACCCCATGGCAATCTGGGTTAAGTGACTTGCTCAGGGTCACACAGCTAGTAATTAAGTGTCTGAGGTCAGATCTGAGCTCAGGTCCTCCTGATTTCAGGGCCAGTACTCTACCCACTGCACCACCTAGCTGCCCCCATGTGTTCTTTTTGTTTGCTATTTTCCATGTCTCTTCCTTGAATTGAAATGTTCCATAAGTATACGCTCTTTTATGAGTGTTTCCTGGCCAAACACGGTCCCCTATGACTATACCACTACTTAGATGATTCCTGGTCATGCATGCCCCTTGCATGTATCCCCTTTCCCACTAGGGGTATGGTAACCTGTAGGAGAGTATAACTACTGTATTAGGTAATCTTTGTGACTTATTTGACTATGTTATTTGATGAAATGTCTTTCATTTTGAACTAATGTGTTCCCTACTTGGTCTAGTAAGAAACAGAGCTATATGGGTTTGTGAACTATGATTTTGATTGGATAGTAACCTGTAAATTGTTTTAATCCTGGTTGGATTTTTGTGGACCCATGTGCTGTACGTGTGCTAACCTTTTTTATATGGCTGATGTGAGGATCGAAGGAAGTTCTATGTGTGTGTAAGTGTAAGGACTTCATTTAAATAAAACCTTATTCAAAGGCTGTTTTAGGGCATCCTGGCAACTAGGTAGTGCAGATGGCTATTGAGTCAGGAAGACCTGTTCAAATTTCATCTCAGATGTTTCCTTGGTATGTGACAGTGGGCAAGTTCCTTAGTTTCTCAGCCTCTTTTTCCTCATCTGTAAAATGGATACCTATTATAGTAACTATTGCACGGGGTTGATCAGAGAAGTAAATGAGATAATATCTGTAAAGTGCTTTGCACTTAAAGCACTATATAAATGCCAGCTATTCTTATGATTTACAACATGTAGGAAAAGGTCTTCCTGCCTGAGAGCTTATCATGGCCACTGAGTTATACCTTTTCCTTTAGGTCTTGAGGGTCTGTTCTCTAATAATCATGTGCAAATTTTCCATGGAAGGGTATTCTCTTAAATCACTAAAAACAATCAAATGATTGGGATTACAGACATAATCTGCTTAACGGGGTTAATTGGTTCCATAAGAAATAATAACAGTGCCCATTTCCAGAGCATTTTAAGGTTTCAAAGTACTTTTCTCACACCTCTGTGAGACATTGGTAGTGCTAATGTTGCTATCATCTTCATTTTGTAGATGGGGAAACTGAAGCTCAGTGAGATGAGATTACCCATGGTCAAACAGCTAGTAAGTGGCAGAGGTGTCTTGATCCTAAATCTGCTATTTCTATTGTAGGACTTTGCCTCTTGTGAAGACATTGAGAAGGGCTGGATCTGTGATTTCATTGGTATAAAGAACTCCCAGGTGATAAAAGTCCTTCCACCAATGTAGGTCAGCACCTTCTTTTCAACTTAGAAAGTCCCATGGGCACTGACTGGTTAAGTCACAGAGCCAGTGTCAGAGGCAGGATTTGAATATAGGTCCTTGTTTCTTCAAGGATAATTCTTTATCCACTGTGCCATGCTGTGTCTTTTGTGAGGACTCAATGTTAAATAAAACAATGTTACATGGAGAAGGTATTTTCACAGGAACAGTAATTTAATGAGTCATTTGTCTAAATTACATCACTACAGGGTTTCATAGCTTCATGGAGAGACTTGCGTATAATGTATTAATGATGATGTTCTGGGCTGGGCCTGACTCAGTCCTCTGGTAGTTTAGATTTGATATTGGAACAATGCTGAGACATTCATATATCATCCGGCAGTTAATAAAAGGACATTTACATAGCAGGAGAGGGAAAGATATTGAGAATTCCTTGAGTTCATTCATAGGAGTGAAGTGTCTACCTCAGCTGACCAGCCAAATATCTGAGAACTCTAACCCAAGTCCCATCCACGGCTCCTTGTGGCTGCTTTGTACTCAGGCAGAGAGGAAGTGACATTAATAGTCTGAGCTTTTATTCCCTTGAGCCAACTAAGTCTTGGGGAATGTTTCAATACCTTTTAAGGACTAATTAGCCTATCATGCAAGGGTGGGGAGGGGTTAAACTATTGTCCTTGCTCCCTTCGAGCTGCTTTCACCCCACTTGTGCTTGTTCTTCTTTGCGCACAGCCACAGCCTGGAGCACATCTGGTTAGTACTGCTAGGCCTGGCTTCCGGAAATAGCAGGGGGCTCCTTCAATCTTCCCCCACTGAGTATCTGCTGTTCTTCAGATGAAAGTTTATGAAGTGAAAGTTCTTGAAGTGAAAATTTTCGAGGTCATGAATGATATGGAAGTTGAGGTGACATTTCTCAAGGCCTAGTCTATATCTCATTCAGTGAAGTTGGCCTGGAGGTATTTATACTTCACTCAGATCAAACCTCAGCCCCTGGAGTCTTCTCTGAGGTCCTCTCAAGATGTCTTAGAAGGACAACTGCCCTATATTTATGCTGCTCTATATTCATTTCCTGGCAGTTTTCTATCTGTTTGTTGGAGGAAATCTGGAGAGCTGGGAAATTTCTTACCTACTCTGGCATCTTCCCAGAATGTCTCCCCTTGGTCTTGGAACATTGTATTTCGAACAGCAAAGGAGCTGATGTTGCATCGAAGAATAACTTATCCAGCAGTGATGAATATAATCCTGAATAAAAAAAAAATGGGCATTTGATAAACTGAAAGATTTCCATGTATTTGTAACAAAGAGACCAGAACTCAATGGAAAATTCAGTATAAAAGATCCAGAAGAAATATAAAGAAATCATTAAAGACTAGTTATAAGGTACTGATAAATGTTAAACTGTTTACTTGTAATATGTGAAAATGTTATCAGTATTCTGAAAACCATTATCATTACTAAGGCAGTTTGAAAGAAGGGTTGTGGCTGAGTTGTATATGATGGGGTGATTTTAAAATACAAAATTGGTTAGGAAAAGGTAAAAAGGAGCAATTATCTCATAAAAACAGAGTATAAAAGGAAGAACCAATACAGAGGAAACAGGTGGGGATGGAAGGCTGGTAATGTTGGAACCCTACTCTTATCTGGGTTGAAGAGGAAACAAAGTGTACATCTGAAGAGGTTTAGAAGTCTTCTGAACTTCTAGAGAGGTGAGAAAAATGAGAGGGTGGGTGGGGGACTTTTAAAAGGGTGTATAGAATAAGATTAGGAGGGTGAGGAGAGAAGATAAGGGAGAGAAGTTTGGAGGGGTAGGTAAAATAAGGAATAAGAGCATAAAGGGAAAAGATAAGGTAACCGGGATAGGGTAAAAAGAGAGGCTGAGAAGGAAAATAGTGAATAAAAAGAAGATGGGAATTCACAAGTAGTAATTAGAACTTTGTCAAATCTATAAGAATATGAGTCATTTCCCAATTGATAAATAGTCAAAAGATATGAATAGGCAGTTTTCCAGTGAAGAAATCAAAACAATTTATAGTCATATAAAATGCTCTAAATCATTTTTGATTAGAGAAATGCAAATTAAAACAACCTTGAGATATCATTTTACACCTACCAGATTGGCTAAAATGATTGAAGGGGAAAGTAACAAATTTTGGAGAGGATGTAGAAAAATTGGGACACTAGTTCATTGTGGAATTGTAAATGATCCAACCATTTTGAAGAGCATTCTGGAATTATGCCCAAAGAGAAAGTTATTAAATATCTATATCCTTTGGGCACAATAAGAGAACAGTGTATACAGTAATAGCAATATTGTTTTAAGAATGATTTTGAGCGAATAAGTTATTTTATTTACTATAAATACCCAAATTAAGTATAAAGGACATAAGAAGAAAGACATTATCTGCATCCAGAGAAGGAATTGATAAATAGAAGTATGTATAGGATAATTTTACGCACACACACATATATGTATATGCATACACACAACTATTTGTATCTAATGGTAGCCATCTCTGGGTTAGGGGCGAGGTGGAGAAAAAAAAATTATATGATAATTTTGTTGTATATTTGAAAGGAATATCAAGTTAGACATAGTAGATCTGCAGTTTCATATATAATTTATTTTTTATTATACTATGTTATGGAAATGTGTGTTTTATTCCATAAATTAAAAATAAAATAAAAAAGAATGTTCATCCTATTTGTATGAATTTCTCAAAGAATAATATTTACTTTCACAAATTAGTTTCAATTTGACAAACAGGTATTTATTAAGTATAAGACATAGAAAGCATTGCATTAGTTACTAGAAATATGAATGAGATATAATCTTTGACTTTGAGGAACTTATTTCTCCAAATCATTAATAAAATCTGAATTGTTTCTAAAAAAAAATCCAAATATTGCTTTTATTACACTGCACCCCTTCATGGTAAGGTCCTTAAAGTTTTCTAAAGCACCTTCTTCTATTTAAAATGACTTTGGCACTGTTCCTGGTCAATCCTGACCTCCAGTACTCAAGAATTCTGATATAGGTAGCACTACAAGAGAAAGAGAAAAAACTGAAACAGAACAAACAATATAGCAGTGTCCTAAAGAGTAAATCTGGGAACATTCCTAGAAGAACTGAGTCTCAAGTCTAAAGCACTAGATCATTACGATAGATCAATGGGTGAAGCCAAATCTTTGCATTACACAGTGGGTTTCTCGATGTAAAAATGTGACCAGAACTAGGAGCAGTATCAAGAGTCTCAGGGTTATAGCAAAGTTGATAATATTTCCTGCATTCTTTGATTCTCATTACAAGTCAGGGAGAATGTCCTTGCATCCCCATCCACTTAGTGTTTCCAGACCCAGCAGCCAAGATCTCCCTCAGCCTGAGAGAAAACCCCATGGAGAAAAGGCATAGAATAAAAAATCTTTGCTCCATGAGAGGCCTCCGAGGAATTGTCCACCTTCTTCTGCGGGGGCTGGTTTGACACTTTCACTGCCTCTTGTTGCCATAAAGCAAGCTCCCTCTCAACAATATCACCCACAGTCCTCCAAGTCCTGAGGAGGATCTGCATGTAATATCAATTAAGTTAGGGGTCTTTGATTGATTCTTACTAGGTACTAAACGCCAGGCCCAAACCCCTATCTACTAGGTGCTAAGCCTGTGTGGGCATGAAGCCCTCAGGATCCTAAGGGGAGGTGCTAAGACCAGAGCCAATAGTAGGAGCCTAAGTTCTGGTCGCTCAGATGACATTTGATGATGGCTAAAGAGCGTATAAAGAGAGAGAACAGAGTTATTTGTTTGGGGCTCTCACTCTTGGAGGAGTTTTGATGTGGAGACTCTGGGCAGCTGTAGTTAAGAGGCCTCCAGCTTGTAAACTCGGATGCTTGGACTTTGTTAAACCCTGGTAACTATGCATTGAGATTTGAATCAGACAAGCTCTGTCTGTTGATGTTTGTAACTTGTTTGTATTTGCTCTGATGTTCAGGGTGCCGGCTTTTCCCCCTGAACTAAGTGAATGATATTTGTATTGTTATTTGATATTTGTAACGTTACTTTCCTTAGTAAAGCAGATCAAAAGAACCTGTGTTGGCAGCTTTCTGTGTGCTGGTTGTTGGTAGGTCTTACACTCCTACAACTGCTGCTAAGCAGATTGTTGCTACACTGCACAATGAATGATCACTGGATATTCTCCTGGCAGTAATATGGAGGGGACCGTTTTGGAGTTATTAATGGGCTACAGTGGGTGTGCTTTTTGCCACTGCATATGCCAGTGCCCATTCTTTTGTCATTGGACTATCCTGGCTGCTGGGAGCAGATCTTCTCTGTCTGATCTACTGATCCAGGGGGGCCAGGGTCTCTTTCTGATGCCTGCTGCTAATCTGCCAGCATCAGCTTCTCCCTCTCCTTCCATCCCTCTCTACCTCCTTCAGAAAGGACAACTGCCACTACAGATCTGACCTTTTCAGTCTCCTATTTAATAAACTCTAGTGTTTTCTTATTAGTTCTAGGATCAAATATAAAACCCTGAGCTTGGCTTTCAGAGTCCATCATAACTTGATTATCTCCTACCTTTTCAAAGTTCTTACACCTTACTCCCCTACATGTACTTTGTGATCCAGAGACAATAGTCTCCTTGCTGTTCCTCACACAGGACACTGCATCTCCTGATTCCAAGCATTTTCAGTAGCTATCCCCCATGTAGATAATGCTTTCTCTTCTCATCTCTACTTTCTAGCTTCTCTGGTGTCCTTCAAGTCCTTCCTTGGTAGGAAGCCTATCCCAGGCCTGTTGATTTTACCTTCTTAACATTGCATATGCCCCTTCCTCCTGCTACCACCCTGGTATAGGCCCTCATGCCTGGAGTACTGCATTGGTCTGCTGTTTGATCTCCCAACCTCAGACCATCAGCTATCAAACTGATCTTCCTAAAGTGCAAATCTGACCAAATCACAATAAGCTGCTCACCCCACCTCCCACTCAATAACCTCCAATTACTCCCTATTACCTCTAAGATAAAAAAATAAAATTAGAAATGTTTGGTGTTTAAAGTCCTTCATAACCTGCCCCCCTCCCACCTCCAGTCTGCTTACACCTTACACCACCTCCCCCAAATACCCTTTTATCCAGTGATAGTGACCTCTTTGCTGTTCCCTGCACAAGATACTACATCTAGCAACTTCAGTCATTTTCATTTGGTTGTCTGTCTTCCAGGCCTGGAAATGCTCTCATTCTTCATCTCTGCCTTGTGACTTCCCTGGTTTTCTTCAAGTTTTAGCTAAAATCCCATCTTCCACAGGAAGCCTTTCCTAATTTCCTCTTAAAGCTAGCACCTTCCCTCAGATGATTGTTTCCAATTAATCCAGTATTTAGCTTGTTTGTACACAGTTATGTGCATGTTGTCTATTCTCATTAGACCATGATCTCCCTGTGATCAGAGACCATCTTTACCTTTCTTGGTATACCTAGTTCTTAGCACAGCTAAGAGCTTAATCTAAAGTAGAGCTTAATGTTTATTGACTGACTGACTGACCTAGACCTTCTTAATCTTTGTGCTTTCCTTCTGAGACTATGCCCAATTCATCCTATGTTTACCTTGTTTGTACATAGCTGTCTGCATGCTGTTTCCACCATTAGACTGTAAGCTGCTTGAGAGCAGAGACTATTTGTTTTTTTACCTCATTTTGTATTTCTGGTACTTAGCATGGTGCCTGCAATATTTGTTGTTCACTCATTTCAGTTGTATGCAACTCTTTGTCACTCCACTTTGAGATTTTTTTGGCAAAGATACTGGAGTAGTTTGCCATTTCCTTCTCCAGCTGAGGAAACTGAGGCAAACAGGGTTAAATGATTTGCCCAGGGTCACACAGCTAGTAAGTGTCTGAGGCTAGATTTGAACTGAGGAAGATGAATCTTCCTGACTCTGGGCACCACACTTTATATGCTGCACCACCTAGATTCCCCCCTGGTATATAGTAAGTGCTTAATAAATCCTATTTGCCTGACTCTTAGAGTCTGAACTTTTCTGCCCTATGCTAGGAGAATGTTGTTGTAGGCCTGAATACTATGCATTGACACTCCTGGGGCCTGATTTTGTCCCACTGTGGCAAGCTTGACTCTACCACTTTATGAAGAAGGTTGCTGGGGGCATGTGCTATCAGTGGCCTGCTGGGTTTGGCAAGAGTGCTGTGGGTGGTGCTCCTGACCCTGCCCTCCTGTGTCAGGGGAAAGACACAAAGCAATACAAAAAGCAGCTAAGCCAGACTATTCTAGGCCAGTGCATGTGCTCTATTTCTCATGTGTAAGTAGTAGAGGGGAAGGGAATAAGCATTTCTATAGTGCTTATTATGTGCCAGGCACTGCCCTAAGCACTTTTAATATTATTATTATATTATATTACCTTATATTACATTATATTGTATAAATATTATCTCTTCATTCTCACAATAACTGGGTAAGGTAATGCTATTATCACCCCCATTTTACAGTTGAGGAAACAGAGGAAAACAGAGATTAAGTGACTTTTTCCCTGGAGTTACACAGCTGTCAATATCTGAAGTAGGATTTGAATTTAGGTTTTCCTGACTCTAGGCCTGGCACTCTATCTACTGCAGCAGCAATTGGCTCTGGTAGTCATTTCTGCTTGGGGTGGGGAAATTACTCCTGGGGCTCAAGTTCTATGCTTTTCAGGGATCTCACTGGAAGTTCCATAGAGAGAAATACCTTCCTCTACATAGCCCATCTTCCATGTCAGTGAGCTCATTATGTTTTAATTTTGCAAAACCATGCCACTTATTCTGGTCTGGGCCTGACTCAGACCAATCTCTTGGTAATTTAGGATATTGGAGCAAAATGAAACATTCATTAGTACTTCAACAGTTAACAAAAGGAGACATATTTAGCCATAGCAGGAAGATACTCAACAAAGATAGGCATTTGAGAATCCCTTGGGTTCATTCAGCTGAGCTCCCATCAAACATATGAGCCCCCCACCGCAATTCCCTCCATCTTCTCGGTTGCTTTTGTTCTCAGGTGATGAGGAAGTCACACCAATAATCAGAGCCCTTAGTCACCTGAGCCAACCAAATCTCAAGGAATGTTTTAATGCTTTTTAAGGAAAAACACCAGCCTAACCTGCATGGGAGTTGAGAGTTAGAGTTGGGGAGGGATTAAGATATTGCTTCTGCCACACACGTTATTTGAAATAATGTTGACTTGGCAATCTTTTGCAGAGCATGTTTGTAATGAAGAGCAAAACAGGGTCATGGAGAATTATGAAGGTCAAATGTGGGATTGAGTCTAAAGGCATTAAGTTGGGAGGTTGGGTGCTGAAGACAGACTTCACCTTTATTTATGGCACAGTGGATAGAGCCACAAAGACCTGAGTGCACATCCAGCCCAAAATGCTTCTTAGCTGTGTGACCCTGGCAAGCCCCTTAACCTCTGCATGCCTCAATTTTCTAGGCAGCAAAGTGGGGATAATAGTAGACTCTCAGGGTTGTATGAGGATCAAGTGAGATCATATTTGTAAAGTAGAGTGCCTGGCACATAGTTACTTGATGAATGTTTTTCTTTCCTTCCTAAGCTATTATTAGAGAATTCTATTCAAATCAGGGCTCAGATCCTTATTAGCTCTATGACCATGGGCAGAGTTTCCTCCTCTGTAAAAAGAGAATAATAATACTTACACTACCTACTCTACAGGGTTATTGTGAGGAAAGTTATGCAAATCTTAAAATAATTATATAGATAAAGTTAGTATGAATTTTCCTCCTCAAATCTAAAAGCCTCTTTTTGGATATAATATACGAGGTGTCCCAGAAATCTTAGTGCAGTCTAAAGCTTAAAACGACACTAAGGCTTTTGTGATAACTTGTATAATTGTAAATAGAATCTTAAATAAGTTTTTTTTTAATGAAAAAGGAAATTAATATTGAGCTGCAATCTAGGCTTCATCTGACTGTTCTGTTAGATTAGACAAAGGTGGGGCATTTCTGGCATTATTTGTATTTTCCTCTGGCTATGATTGCCTTGGTTGCTGACATATTTCCTACCTACTCCTTTCCCTAGTCCCTGTTCTACTAGAACATTTGCTTTCACTGTCTCCTTGCTGAGCTGTTGTGTTACCTCATAAGGAGGCAGTTGTTGAGTTTCTTTCTCAGCTGCAGGTTTGGCAGCAAACTGGACTTTCCATCAAAATAGAATCTATCGCCCAGCCTACAGCCAGCTGGGGAAAGATCTAAAGGATCGGAGAAATGGGGAAGTGTTTTAGGAGTACTCACTCTGCACACTTAAAAGAGATGATTCAACTAGTTAGATCTTCCACGAACTGGAGAAAGGGTAAGAGTCTGAATGAGATACCTTGGATTTGAAGGAAAATGTGATTATTTAAAAAGCTAATCTTTTGTAAAAATCACAGGCATTTGCAGAGATAGTTTGATCACTTTGCTTCTCTGCTGTGCCCAGCACTTATAGGATCTTTTTGTCTGAGATGCTATCTGCATAACCCATCTATACCCACATTTAATTCAAATGAACAAAAATGTGTTAAATGGCCACTATGAACAGGGCATTATTGTATTAGTTGCTGGAAATATACAAAGGTGAAAAACAACACAATACCTGACCCCATTGAGTTCTCAAAGGAGTAGGGGAGATGAGGATAGGGAATGAACCTATAATTTCCTTGACACAGGGAATTCTTTAGGTAAGACAACAGATCAGCACCTTCTCTGCTGATTTTACAGTCATAGAGAGTTGCCTAGAGCGTTGAGAAATTAAGTGACTTGTTTAGGATCATACAACCACTATGTGTCAGAACCAAAATTTGCACCCATATTCTTGTAGTTTGGAAGCTATTTCTATCCACTATGCCATGCTGTCTCTTAGAAATAGATATCCTTAAAGATAAGATAGCTATATATCCAGATATAGATATACAAATAATTATACAACAGATTAGACAATAAATACATGTAATTGTATTTCTATTAATGTAATAAAGCAGGAATTAGAAAGGAGTTCAAACACTGCTTTGGTTACTTACTGTGTGACAATAGGCAAATCACTTAACATTCTGACCTAGTTTCTTCGTCTGAAAATGGGGACAATAATAGCACCTGTCTTATATGGTGGCTGTCAGGATTAGAGGAGAAAATATACATTTTGCCAACCTAAGAACTCTATGTAAATGCTAGCCATTAATACCTGTCCACACCATTCATTTAAAGGCCCTAAATCCACATTTAGCCTTAGAGTTAGAATTGGAATGGACCTCACGTATGATTGGTCCAGATGAAAAAATTGAGGTCCAGAGAGTTAAGGGATCTTTCCAAGTGGTAGAGACAGAATTTTAACCCAGCTCTTCTACCTCCGACTGCAGCAATCTTTCTACAAATCCATTCAAATTAATTTTTAATTTTACTTTTCCCCTTATCCATATCTACAAAATCTGTGTGATCCAGTGGCATATCTCTCTGGATTATCTTCATACCCCCAGGCTTCCCTTCACTTTCCTGAATATTCCCAAAGCAGATAAATTGATTCCCACATATTTAAATCCTTTATAAGTTGAAGACTTCCTTACCATGAGAGGAGAGACAGAGAGTTAATCCCTAAAGTGAATTTCTTTTTTCCTTTTTTTTAATCTTAATGATTTTTTATTTGATAATTTTTAGTTTTCAGCATTGATTTCCACAAGCTTTTGAGTTACAAATTTTCTCCCCATTTCTACCCTCCCCCCCATTCCAAGATGGCATATATTCTGATTGCCCCATTCCCCAGTCAGTCCTCCCTTCTATCACCTCCTTTCTCCTCCCGCCATCACTTTTGCCCTTACTTTCTTGTAGGGCAAGATAGATTTCTATGCCCCATTGCCTGTATATCTTACTTCCCCATTGCATGCAAAAACAACCCTTTTTTTTTGACATCTGCATTTAAAACTTTGAGTTCCAAATTCTCTCCCCTCTTTCCTCCCCACCCACTCTCCCTAAGAAGGCAAGCAATTCAACACATGTATCATTATGCAAAACACTCCCATAAATAGTCATGTTGTGAAAGACTAACTATATTTCCCTGCCTCCTATCCTGTCCCCCTTTATTCAATTTTCTCCCTTGACCCTGTCCCTTTTCAAAAGTGTTTGTTTTTGATTACTTCTTCTGCCTATCTGCCCTCCCTTCTATTGTCTCCCTTTTTTATCCCCTTCCCCCTACTTTCATGTGGGGTAAGATACCCAATTGAGTGTGTATGGTATTCCCTCCTCAAGTCAAATTCTATCAGAGCAAGATTCATTCATTCCTCCTCACTTGCCCCCTCTTCCCTTCCAGCAAACTGCTTTTTCTTGCCACTTTTTTGTGAGATAATTTACCCCATTCTATCTCATCCTTTCTCTCTCTCAATATATTCCTCTCTCATCCCTTAATTTAATTTAATTTTTTTAGATATCACCCCTTCATATTCAACTCGTCCTGTGCCCTCTGTTTGTGTATATGTATATTCCCTTCAACTACCCTAATACTGAGAAAGGTATCATGAATTATACACATCATCTTTCCATGTAGGAATGTAAACATAACAGTTCAACTTTAGTAAGTCCCTTATGATTTCTCTTTCTTGTTTACTTTTTCATGCTTCTTTTGATTCTTGTGTTTGAAAGTCAAATTTTCTATTCAGCTCTGGTCTTTTCACTTAGAAAGCTTGAAAGTCCTCTATTTAATTGAAAATCCATATTTTGCCTTGGAGCATTACACTCAGTTTTGCTGGGTAGGTGATTCTTGGTTTCAATTCCAACTCCTTTGACCTCCGGAATATCATATTCCAAGCCCTTTGATCCCTTAATGTGGAAGCTGCTAGATCTTGTGTTATCCTAATTATGTTTCCACAATACTCGAATTATTTCTTTCTGGCTGCTTGCAGTATTTTCTCCTTGACCTGGGAATTCTGGAATTTGGCAACAATATTCCTAGGAGTTTTCTTTTGGGGATCTTTTTTCAAGAGGCGATCTGCGGATTCTTTCAATTTCTATTTTACCCTCTGGCTCTAGAATATCAGGGCAATTTTCCTTGATAATTTCTTGAAAGATGGTGTCTAGGCTCTTTTTTTGATCATGGCTTTCAGGTAGTCCAATAAGTTTTAAATTATCTCTCCTGGATCTATTTTCCAGGTCGGTGGTTTTTCCAATGAGATATTTCACATTGTCTTCCATTTTTTTATTCCTTTGGGTCTATTTTATAATATCCTGATTTCTCATAAAGTCACTAGCCTCCACTTGCTCCAATCTAATTTTTAAGGTAGTATTTTCTTCAGTGTCTTTTGGACCTCCTTTTCCATTTGGCGAATTCTGCCTTTCAAGGCATTCTTCTCCTCATTGGTTTTTTGGAGTTCTTTTGCCATTTGAGTTAGTCTATGTTTTAAGGTGTTGTTTTCTTCAATATTTTTTTCAGTATTTTTTGGGGTCTCCTTTAGCAAGTCATTGACTTGTTTTTTCATGATTTTCTTGCATCATTCTCATTTCTCTTCCCAATTTTTCCTCTACTTCTCTTACTTGCTTTTCCAAATCCTTTTTGAGCTCTTCCATGGCCTGAGCCCAATTCATATTTTTCTTGGAGGCTTTTGATGTAGGCTCTTTGACTTTGTTGACTTCTTCTGGCTGTATGTTTTGCTCTTCTTTGTCACCAAAAAGAGATTCCAAAGTCTGAGTCTGAATCTGGGCCCGTTTTTGCTGCCTGTTCATGTTCCCAGCCAACTACTTGACCTTTGAGCTTTTTGTAAAGGCATGACTGCTTGTAGAGTAGAGAGTACTTTGTCCCAAGCTTTAGGGGCCTTGTGCTACTGTTTTCAGAGCTACTTCTACACAGCAAGCTCTGCCATACCAGTGCTCCTCCTCCCCCAAGAACCACCAACCTAGACTACAACTCTGCACTCCTGCTCTGATTGGCTGCTTAATTCCTCCCACTGGGTGGGCCTAGAGCTGGAAGCAACTGCAGCTGGAAGCAGTCCCAGAGCTGTACCACTTCCATGCCCCAGGGGCTGGGGCTGACCATGCACTCCTTTCGCTCTGTTCTAGCAGTTCTACCCACTAACTTTCTCTGTTGTCTTTGGTGTTTGTGGGTTGAGAAGTCTGGTAACTGCCACAGCTCAATGATTCAGTGTCCTGTGGCCTGTTCTGCCTGGCTCCCAGTCTGGTTGGTTCTGGCGTGGCCCAGCTCTGTGTGATAGACCCTTCCCCATGACCACGCAGGCTTTCCTGGGTTGGAGCCCTGCTTCCCTCTGTTATTTCGTGGGTTCTGCAGCTATAGAATTTGTTCAGAGCCATTTTTAACAGGTGTTTGGAGGAACCTGGGAGAGAGCTCAAGCAAGTCCCTGTTTTCCAGCTGCCATATTGACTCTGCCCCCACTAAAGTGAATTTCAAAAAATGAGTAATGAAAATAGGAGATTTGGCATGGCGGAGGACTTTTCACCTTGGTAGACTCAGTAGCTTGGATTCTCTTCTAGAAGCTTGGGGAGGGATGGGGGTCAGGGTCCAAAATCATACTCCATTCCTCTATCTTGCCCAACCCTGTTCCCATCTCTTTCACCACCCCCAAACTCCTAGGCAGATTGTATACAGATGAAATCAGATTAAGGTTTCACACATTAGGGGAGGTAGACTTGAACCAGGAAAATAGCCACAAAGAGTAACATCTAGGCAAGGAGGAAGGGGGAGGGGGCGTCTTAGTGATTTATCTTGGTGAAGATCATGGCTATTTGGGTGTTGATTATATGTAGGGATGCATATTCCATCTTTTCCTAATCCAGCTGGATGGGCTATTATAGCAACTGGAGGGTGAGGGAAAGAGCGTGTGGCCCATTTAGGAAGGGACCATGGTGGTAATTACCATGATTTTCCTATGCAAATATTTCTAGGTTTATACTTCCATTTTTTTTTGTTTTTTTCCTTTGTTTTTGAAGAGAGGAATAGCCTTTCAATTGGAGAATCAAGAGTTATTCATCTTTATTTGTTCATCCTGTAGACATTTCAATAGACCTCAGTATCTTTGGTTTCTTTTTGCTCTTTAACTCCAATAGTGATGCCACAATGGCCAGGGAAGCAATTCTTTTTTTTAAAAGCTTCATTTTAAATCTGGAGAAAATAAGGAAGAAATAAAATAACTGGCTCAAAAATGTAATTCGTGTCTCTCGGACCAAGGGCGGAGAACCAAACTGGAGTTCTTTTTCCACTGTTTGGGCCTCTAACTTCAAGGTCACACTGCCACCTACTGGACAATTTAGTGGAGAAAAATTGTTTTTTTCCCCATCTATTGTGGTACCTCCACTAAAATGTTTCACCAGTGCCTGATGGGGATGGTAGTTGCCCTGGGTTCTTGAAGGCTGAGTCAATGGAGTCCAATATCTGGCAGATCCCAAGATGGAAAGGCTCCAAATATGGGCCCAGTGATGGAGCGTATGTCTGTTTCCTGAGGACCACAGACAGGAACAGTGACAACACCCATATCAGGCTGACTATAGGATATTTCTGCCGCAGTAGCTGTTGGAAATCATCAGTTATGTTGGAGGGATTGTAATCTGCAAAGGGGAGGGGATTCTTCTCTTAGAATCTCCTAGTTTTGTTCAAGGCTCAGTTCAAGTACCACATGGGATCTTTCTTGATCCCTCAGCTAATTGTATCTCTGCTCCCTTCCCCCTCATATTTACTACTGTTTGTTGTTCAGTCATTTCAGTCATGTCTGACTCTTCCATTTGGAGTTTTCTTGGCAAAGGTACAGGAGTGGTTTGCCATTTTCTTCTCCAACTCACTCTGCAGATGAGGAAACTGGGGCAAACAGGGTTAAATGACTTGCCCAGGGGTCAAACAGTTAGTAAACTGTGAGGTCAGATTTGAATGAAGGTCTTCCTGACTCTTCCTGAGGCCCATCACTCTACCCACTGTGTCACCTAGCTACCCTTCATGTTACCTTGTGTCTATTTTGTGTATACATACATATATTCATGTGTAGTACATACATGTGTGTGTGCATGTGTGCATGCTGTCTTCTCCAGCTAAACCTCATGGCAAGGATTGTTTTCACTTTTGTCTTTGTACTTTGGTTTGCTGCTTTTGCAGATGAGGAAACTGAGGCTCAAAGTGTTATCTGTCCAAGGTCACACAGCCTTTGCCTGGTATATCTAGGATTTGACCCCAGGTTCTACTCCAGTGTTCTTTCTCCTACACTAGTGATAAAGCCTTTGCAGTAGAACCTAATGCTGCAAAATCTCCTGCGATGTACCAAAATTGCATGGTAGTACACAGTGGTTCAATTTTTAGGAAAGGAAAAAGGGGATCTCAGTAACCAAGATTTTTTTCTATATATTTTATCAATAAAAGTTAGCTTGGTGTGACTCTGAGCATGTCATTTACCCTTTCAGGGAGCCAGAATTTAAGATTACAAGCAGCAGAGCAGGTGTCCATCTGAATTCTTAGGAGTTTTCTTGCTGAAAATTCCCTCCGCAGCTCCAGACTCACCTCTCTGTGCCAAAAAAAAGTTAGCTTGGATGACAGTATCTAATAAAACATTTTGTAGATAATCATGCAAAAGGAATCAGGCTCTGGTGCTTGATTGTGCCAAGTTAATTTACCTAATAGATGTTCTATTGGATCAATAGGGCTCATCATCCTTCTTGGCAGCTCTGTAGCTCTCAAAAGGCCTTGTGGAAGATAATGATTGGAGGAATCACATTGTGGTCTTTTAGTAGGCAGCTGGCATTACAGGGGGTTCCTGACTTATGAACACTTGACTTATAAATGTCCCTCACTTATGCATGACTACATTGGCCAGATTGGCTGCAGGTCCTCCCTTAGATTCCCCTTTCACCACCACTAAGACTGGCCCTTGTCAGTGATTACTCTTCTCTCCTCTATTTTCCCCTAAGCTTTCACTGGCCATTGGGTGCTCCCATTGGTATTAAAATATCAGAGACCTGAATTGGCTGCTTCTTCTGACTGTCTGACGCCTGGACCCCCTCCTCATTCCCAACCCACAGCCTCCTCTTTGTGGCAGGGGCTGATGCTAGAGGGGTCTTCCCAAGTCTCCCCTGTTTGGAGCCCCCTGATATAATCCACTGAGTTATACAATGGATTGAATAGGTTTCTGTGAGCTGGTTTTAGGAACCCAAGTACCATTTAGAATGCAGCTTCTATGGGTTCTGAGCTGTAAACAACTGATTTACAAATGAACTTCTAGAATACAAAATGATTTTAGGTTGGGGACTCCCTATATCAAGAGAAATCCTGTCATTTATTCATTCATTTCTCATCCATCACAGACATCTTGCCATCTGTTCTGCCACTGCCTTCCCCCTTCCCACCAGCATATCCCAGACCAGACCTTGAGAGACCACGCTCCACTTCCTTATAGGGATTTAATCTACTCAGCTTTGGAACTCTTGCACTAGGGCTGAATTGGTTACCTAAGCTGTCCTGATCGCTGAATTAGTGAGCATTCATTCATTCAATAAACATTTATTAAGCACCTATTATATGCTAAGCACTGTGCAAGGTGCTGAGTATAATAAATTTACCTGATCCACTCATTGGTGTAGTATCCTTTTGTTAGAATGTAAGCTTCCTGAGGCCAGGGAGTTTATCATTTTAAAATTTGAATTCCCTCAAACACAAATAGATAAAAAGAAAGAATAAAAAAAACTAGTGGGAGGTCCAATTTTGACAGCTTTTGTTGGTAATCCTCATCTTAGCCAGAAAGCTCCTTCTCAAAATTCTGCCTCTGGCTGTGGCTTATTTATAGCATCTTAACAGAATTGCCACGTCCTACTAGAAATTTTGAATCTTTTTTTTTCTTTAAGGCAAAAATGTAAATGCTTGTGCTAAGATTGGCTAGCACTAGAAAGATATTTCTGGGAAATGTTTCCTTAGAACAGGAGATCTTAATGTGGAGTGGGAGGTGCCTTAGGGAGCTGTGGATGGGTTTCAATGGTTTTGTGAACTTGGATGAGAAAAAAATTAAAACTTTATTTTCATTATTAAACTTTAACTGAAAATTAGTATTTCCTCCCAATTATAAATTTTTTAAATTCTGAGAAGGGGTCTTTACCACATAGGCTTTACCACACTGCCAAAGGGGTCTGTGGCATTAAAATGCTAAGAACACTTGCTCTGAATCTTTAATATGTATTTATTTTAAAGTGAACCTTTATTTAAATGTGTTTTATCTAAGTCCCCTTTGGATGGTGTTTTCTTCTTTCTTGGGTGTTATGCTCATAACGCACTATAGGGGGAGCCCCAGGGCCTATATCTAAGAAAAGGGGCCCTTGCTTTCCATGTGGTCAGCCTCATCAATGGCATTCCTTGTCCTGCTTTGCCTGAGGTCAGCTCTCTACCTTCCACACATAGAAAGACATAGACAGTCTTCACCAAAGAACTGAACCCTCTGGGAAAATTTTGGGACAAGACTAAAACTCCCCCGGACTCCAAATTGAGTCTAGCAGGTCTGCAGAGACCACAACGATTCACACAAATGAATAGTGGGACATGGACTCCTAACTTTATGAGTGTGTACACACTTGACTCACCCAGTCCTATGAGCCTTTCTGTGTAGAGTCTGACAGCCAAATACACGACAAAGATAGCTTCTTCTCTGAGTGACTGTGGTTCCCTTCTCCTTTTTATCCTTCGTACCCATACTGGAAGTAGGAATTGGGAGGGGGATAAGAATGCAGTGGCAACAGCTGTATTTTCCCAACACCTTTAGTCAATTATGGGCTGACAACAACTTCACTTTAGAAAGAAATATTTTCTATTGCCATCTTGTAAAACCGAAGACTCTTAACACAATTTTATAGAACACTTTTCATTTTTTCAGAGTACTCAGAGAAGTATTTCCTACCACCTAGCAGAGTGCTTTGCATATAACAGTTACTTAATAAATGTTAGTTGAAATAAGATTTAATGGGGAGAGGTAGTTCCATAGGAGCAATGCTATAAATGGGATGGTAAGCAGACTGATCAATGTTCAGAGGAGTTCAGGTCATTGGAACTCAAGGGTTGCCTGGAATCTCTGACCTCTACAATTTGCATCTGGAGTGAACATTTCAGCAAGGATTCCCAAAGTTACAGTGGTGTTTGGATAGCATGCATTAATTAAATTCTAGTCTATGTCTACTATGGAGAAGTAGCATTCTGGGATTGCAGAGGGTATTCATATGTCCTGATTTAAATACAAATTTTCAAATTCTGGATTTGTGTTTTTATTTTAATTAAGTTGGGGGTGAAAATTCCTAAAACAATCCATCTATATCTTTGATGATTTTATTAAATATCAAGGTTGCCTAATACATTTAGAAGATTATTTGACTGATAAAAATTCAGTACTATTTGCAAACGTATCTATTGTCTAAATTGAGATACCTTGTAGTGTTTATTATGACAGATGTTTGTGCACTTTTGGATGTAAGTGTTTCAAGCAGCAAGCCCCCAAAAGGTTAGTTTTTGTGTTACATTCTAGAGCACAGGTCCTTAGTTTTTTTTTGTGTGTGCGAATATGTCACAGACGCTTTGACAATCTGGTAAAGAGCTATGGACTGTTTCTCACAATAATGTAGCTAAATGTATAAAATAAAATACATAGGATTACATAGAAAACTAATTATATTGTATTTTAGTTGTAATTTTTTTTAAAGTTCACATACCCCAGGTTCAGAACCTCTGCTGTACAGGGTGAGACCCCACTATCATATCAGCAATGATCTGTGCATCTGCTTTATAATATATGGGAGTGTGGGAGGAGTTATAGGGAGAATGTGAGCAAAAGACAGTACCATCTTTCAAGATAGAAGTCTGCAGTGTCTTTTTTTTTCACCAGCTGTAGCTTTTTTTTTTAAATTGACCTTTTGCAAGACTACTTACTAGTCTTAAATAAAGCTTCCAAGATAAGACTAAACTGATAATGAGCAGATCTCTTTTCCTTTCTGCCTCTTAAATTCTTTAATGTACCAAACCTTGGACAGTAGTTTAAAGAAAAAGAAAACCCCGAATACTTACAACATTTAATTATATAGAGTTATCATTGCTGGGGAAATAGAATCATTGGACCTCTTACCCACTTCTGGAGTGAATGATATTAAGGAAGTTCCAAAAGCTCGATGGAGAGGCCAAGATTGACAAAATAGATTTCAAACTCATTTGCATAGAGATGATCCTGAAAGCTACAGGAATGGATAAGATTGGCAAAGGTAGAGAGTATAGTAAGAGAAAAGGTCAAAGGACAGAACATCTTTAAGTTCTAATTTTTAAGCATCAGAAAAAGGACATAATAATAATAACAATAATGATAATAATAGCTAGTACATATAGAACCTTAGGGCTTGCAAAGCAGTTTACAAATATTATCTCATTTGATCCTCACAACAATGATGGAATGTAGGGGCTATTATTATCTTCATTTTACATATAAGGAAACAGTGATTAAGTGACTTGCTCAGGATCACACAGCTAATAAGTGTTTGGGGCAGGATGTGAACTTAGGTCTTCTTGACTTCAGGTGAGAGAAAAAGTAGCCAAAAGGTAGGCAAGGAATCAACAGAGTATTGAAAGACAATGGAAATCGAATAGAAGGGGAATGATGAATGGTGTCAAATGATGCAGAAAGGATACGGAGGGTTAGGGAAGCCTGAAGAAAAATCTTAAGATTTGGTAATAGCGAGGCCATCAGTGGCTTTGGAAAGACCATTCTGTAGAGTAGTAGACTTGGAAGTTAGATTACTTGGGGCTGAAGAGTGAGGAAGCAGGGACAATATGTGTCAACTACATTTGTTCCCTGAACAAGACACTCCATCCTTCAACTCAGGGCATTTTGTTTGGCTGTCCTCCATGCCTGGAATGCTCTCTCTTCTCATCTCTGCCTATCGACTTCTCTGGTTTTCCTTCAAATCCCAATTAAAATCCCATCTTCTATAGGAAGTCTTAACCAATCCCTCTTAATTCAAGTGCTTTCCCTTTCTAATTTATTTCCTCTTTGTCCTGATATAGCTTGTTTGTACATATTTATTTGATTGTTGTCTCCATTAGAGTGTAAGCTTCTTGAGGTCAGGGACTGTCTTTGACCTCTTTTTGTATCCCCCACGCTCAGTATGGTGCATAGCAGCTGTTTAATAAATGTTTATGGACTGACTTACTTGGTAGAAGTTTGGTAGCAATGGTGATAAATATAGTTCTTTCGATGGAGGTAGAAACAGGGTTCTCTGAAGAATTTTTGTTTTTGATGCTAGGGAAGACTTCATTATGTTTATAGACAGAGGTAAAGCAACCATTGTGGGGGTATGATGTGATGGCTGGAGGAATGAGGATCCTAAGTAGGTTGGGAAGGGGGAATATAATCAAGGGCAAAGGCGTGGAAGTTAGTCTTGGCAAGGAAGAGGGTCACCAATAAGATATGGGGGAAAGGGAAGAGAATTGATAAAGACGTGGAGAGGTTTTATTATTGTTGTTATAATCAATAAAAATAACTCACATTTATAAGGAACTTAGGCAAATTGTAAAAGGATGATGCGCAGATTCTATTTGGAGAGGCAAATAAAAGAATTGTTAGTGTTGGTTTTATTGTGAATCCAAAAGGCAGCAAAAACATGATTTTATGGGAAAGTTGGGGCCTCAGGATGAACACTTGTAAAAAATCTACAATGAAGATAAATGTAGTTTTTTAAACTGCATCAGTTTCAGGGAATGAGGAAGTAGAGAAATTCTAAGAATTCACTGAGATTCTACAATTTAAATAAGGGCATATTTTAATCTTTGCTGACTTCAATGCAAAGGTGGACATGGAGCATCATGTAAAAAGTATTGGAAATACGGCTTAGTACCAAGAAACAAAAGAGATCAAAGATTCATAACCTGCATAGAAGCCTCATCCCTATAGATCGTGAATACTTTCCTTAAGAAGAGATTTGGGATGCAGTGGAGATGGCAAGCATTAAATAACTTCAGAAAAATTAAATTGACTGTATTTTAACTGAAAGGAAGTAACTGCATACTAATATGGAAGTTATTTTCAAATCATCTGTCAGTATATAGTTAGACCATTGGCTTAAAGGATCATAGGATTATAGATTTAGAGCTGGACTGAACCTCAGAAGCCATCTGGTTCAGCCCCTTAATTTTATGAGGCCCAGCTTGTTAAAGCAAAAAATCAATACCAATATCAAATTAGAAGAAAAAATAAAAATGAGAAGATACAGTGTGCAACAAAATAGTTGAACATGACCTACTTAAGCAAGCTAATGATTCTGAAAAAAATGGCCCATTGATGAACAGTCTCAATTGTTTCCTTAAAAAAGTTTAACTGAGTAAATTAATTGCCATAAAGAGGAGGCTGAAAGATATTACTGGCCACCTGAAGCAGCAAAAAGTTGATCTCTTGACAAGCAGGGGAGATATGGCAGCCAAGGGCAACATCTGCTTAGAAAATAAATTTGTAAACTCTTACAGAGGAAGGTAGTGGGCAATTTTGAGCTGTATCAACTTACAAAGCAGCAAAAAGCAATGGAGGGAAAAATAAATTTGTAGAAAGTTTGGTGCTCTTGCCTAATCAAGTGAGATGACCCCAAGAGCATATAATAATGACGGTGGAAAGGGGACAACAAACAGAAAAAAATAAAAAATATCTTTCAAGTTTTCCAAACCGAATAATGTTCTTTTTTAAAGACAGTGGAGCCAAGACATTTGCATTTTAATAGCATAGTCACCTATGTGTTGTGTTAGAAGTAGAACTGGGAGTAAGGCAAATAAAGATAAGAAGAACATCTGGACTAGACCAAATTTATACAGATGGTGTCTATGCTGGAGGCAACATAGTTCTGAGAGTTGTGAGATCACTTCCCAAGACAGGGAGGATACCAGATGTTTGGAAAAAGTCCCAGACATTTCAATCAATAAAAAGTGACCAAGAAAACACAAATTCATCCTATGCCTACTTTTCTATCTCCACTAAATCTTTGTGGGAATAGTAGACATGCCTATTGATAGTATCCTTGAGAAGATCACGAGAAGGGAATAGGCATATTTTCATGGGCAGCCAGGAGGTGTAGTGGATAGAACTCCGGGCCTAGAGACAGGGAGATCTGAGTTCAAATTCAGCTTCAGACACTTACTAGTTGTGTGACACTGGGCAAGTCACTTAACCCTGTTTGCCTCAGTTTCCTCCTCTGTAAAATGAGCTGGAGAAGAAAATGGCAAACCGCTCCAGTATCTTTGCCAAGAAAATGCCAAATGGGGTCACAAAGAATCAGACATGATTGAACAGCAACAACAAAAAGATTGTAATCAATAATCTATAGCAGTATATCTCTATGGTCACACAATTGACTTCAAAGTACAAAGAATACAAGATCCTACTGTGCTTATTGTTGCTTGACTGTTAAAAAAAGCATTTGATTCTGTCTTTTATGCTCTCTATGGTCCACCCAGCAGGCCTTCTTGTTGTTTGGCACATGTAGCATTCTGCCTTCTATCTCCACGTCTTTGCACAGCTTATTATCCATATGTACTCCTTTGCCTCTTAGAATTTTGAGTTTCCTCTTCCTACATGAGGACTTTCTTAATGCTGTTAGCTGCTAATGCCTTCCTTGCCAAATTACCTTGTATTCATGCGGTGGGTTTTCTGTATATAATTTATATGTGTGCATGTTCTCTCCTCCAGTAAAAGGTAAGCTCCTTGTGGACTGATAATGTGTTTTGTTTTTTTGTATCTTGTGCTTCAAGCACAATAACTGCTATATGGTAGGCACTTAATTAATGCTTTTTAATAGTTTGTTTTGATTGAATTCTATAGCACAAAATTTTGACTTACAGATTTTTTATTATTTTTTTTAGCAAAAGTATTTCCCATTGATATATTAAAATCATCTAAGGTTTATTTAAAATGCAATGACAAGATGAGTTTGTTGACTCTGAAAATTAATATTAAGCAATGGATAAAACAAGGCAATATTAGCTTGCCAGAGGTACTTGTGCCCATCATGATGGATATCTAATGCAGAGTCCAACTGAAAGAATTATCTTGAGTTTAGTGGTTAGGTCTTCTAGATGTTTCTATTTGCAGATGGCATTGTATTGATTGTATTGACCCAGAGGACATTGTAAAGCCTCCTAAATCAGATACATATACACTAAAAAATCCAGTTATCCACATTGGAAAAACTAAGTGGTTGAAGAATGCCTATTGTTGAGACAGTGGCATGAAGTTGGATGGACAAGCCACGGAATTGGTCTAATAACCAGTCAGCTGATAAACATTTATAAAATGCCTGTGTGCCAGACCCTGTGCTAAGTGCTGGGATTGCAAAGAAAGGCAAAAGACAGTCCCTGTCTTTAGGGAGCTTACAATCTAATGGGGGAGACAATAAGCAAAAAAATATATACAAACTGTATACAGGATAAATAGGAGAAAACAGAGGCAAGACACTAGACTTAAGAGAGATTAGAAAAGGCTTTCCATAGAAATTGAGATTTTTAGTTGGGATTTGAAGGAAGCCAAGGAAGCCAGGAGGTAGTTCCAGGCATGGGAGATAGCCAGAGAAAATGCCAGGAGCTGAGAGATGGAGTTCACAGCAGTTAGACAAACTGACTCCAGAACTAAATAGGAAGAAGATAGTGGACTAGAATTCTTTTGGGAAATTATGGGATGATTTAAATAACCTTAAATTTAAGCCTGAAATAAAAACTCCATTTGTCCTATCAATATTTCTCCCCTGATGCTACATGATTGAATCAAGGAACAGCACAATTTCAGGGTAATAGAAAATGTAGGTGATCCAAAGGACCCTGATGAACTATATGCTGTATAAGAATAGCTGCTGTGTATTTCCAGTTTGGAAGTATTCATTTGCATTACAGAAAAACACTGAAGCAATGTATGAATAGAAGAGGAATCGGGGCAGTCATATAAGGAGGGCTAGGGATACCAAGGAGATAGCCAGTGAGCTCCATTGGTATTCATGTAATGCCAAGAGGTTAGAAGAAGGCCCCTAGTAGGTTGGATGGATGCCCTGGGGAGGACTAGTGGAGGACATGGACAAGAATAACGCAGAATAAGAAGTCCCAAATGGGCTTTGGTCTGCATTATCAGTCTCCTCAATGAGAATACAGATCACTGAAATATTTAGGGTTTACTAAGGGTGGTTCAGAGAAACTAAGGTAGATTATAGGTTAATAGAAGCAGAATTGGAAGGGACCTTTGAGATGTCTTTTTCCAACCTCCTCATTTTATAGAACAAACAGGCTCATAATGGTTAAGTGACTTGCCTAGGATCACACAGCTTAGATAGCCAAGCCAGGATTTTAATCTAGATCCTCTGACTCCAACTCCACTTAGCACTTTCCCACACACTGTGTTTAGAATAAAGTAGGAGGTGGACTGCCTACTGAGGGTGAAGGGGGTCACTGGAGAGATGGAGACTTGAGGAAAATGTTTGAAATAACTGCTGTGGACAATGTAATAGGGAATTGCTAAGAAGGATAAAAGAATTGCTGTTCAGTAAGGAGGACCCGTCTGAGATTAAATGGGTGAATTTATAAGAGATCCATCAGCAGTTTTGTGCCTTTCTCCAGCTGTGATCAGCAGCTCAGGGGGATGAACAGAGATGATGGATAGTGGGACTAACCAAGGCTGAGATAGCAGATGTTCAAGAACAAATGGGATTCAATGGATGAAGGATAATGAATCATGGAAGTTGCTGACCATTGGATCAACTGTGTAGGGAGGCAAGGGAAGGCAGCATAGGGGTGTTGAGAAAAGAGGCAAGAATTGAGGGACCAGAGAATGAAGATGAGTATAAGATTGGGGAGGGGTTAGTATTGGATCATACAGGAGAATTGGGTAAGGTAAGGATGAATCGGTAGGGAGCAAGTATCCACCGGGGAGGCCACATAAGAAAGAAGTTTATGCTTAGGAGAATAGTTTAGAATTATAGGTGGTAAATGGAAAACTGCAGGGATAAACCAGTCATACAAGAGATAGAGCGTTCAATGGGTAGGGTTAATTATTGAACTAGCTTCCAGGATTAACCAATCAGAATGGTCTTTTACAGGCTGACAATTTAGAAATCACAGATAGTATGGGATTTTGGAGAGTAGTCACTCATTCCCCTAATTCAATAAATAATAGTTACTAAATGTCCTAAGGAATATCTAAGAATATATAAAATATGTTACATTATGTTATATATTATATCATATTATATAAAGTATAAAATTAGTGTATAGTATTATGACCATTTTAGCTAAACCTTCTAAACTTGTCTGATGCTTGATCAATTCCTCAGTTTGCTAAAGGTTCATTGGTGAGGTAGCTCTGATACACATGGGGAAAACAGTGGAATGCAAGCTAGACTCAGAGCAAAGGAGACAGTCTCTGTCAGTGGGTTTCTTTTCCTCTTTATTTTAGCATTGACAGGGTGCAATAAATCAGTTCATTTTATAGCTACGAGGAAAAGGATGAGAGAACTTCAAGTTTTGCTCAAGTTAAAACAGGACTGCCCCATCTATTGGTAATAATAATTAGCATTTAAACCACATTTAAAGGTTTTCAAATCACCTCATATACATTATCTCATTAGATTCTAACAACAACTATATGAGGTTGGCACTCCAGGACTTATTTTCCCCTATTATAGATGAAGAAACCGAGGCTTACAGATATTAAGAGGTTTTGTTGATGTTCACACAGATTGTGTTAGAGGCAGGGTTCAAAACAAAGTCTTATTAATTCCAAGTCTAGCATTTTATGCACTACTCCTAACTTAGACCTCTGAACTGACAAGATCTTCTAATGTCATCTGGCCCCTAGAAGGTCATTTGGGATAAATTAGCTCAGGACTAAAGGTACTGCAACCTTCCCTAGACCAAACCCATACCCCTAGAGTTGAGCCCAAGTTAAACTACCTCATGAGGATAGGTGGGACAGTGAGAGCTATTTGCCCATCTAGTGTTTTGTTTAACTTACTTACATGTTTGCATTCTGCTGGTAAAGCTGGCTTTCCAAGAAGTTCACTTCAGCTTGTAGTGAAATTGATTCCTCGAGGCAAATGTATTAATTGGGTCTGGGAGCAGTCAAGACCTGGGATTGCACCTCCAGCAATCTCAGAGCCAAAGGAGGAATAAGAGATGGGTGATTTACTTGAACATTTTTTTTTTCAAAATTCTAAGCCGCCACCATTTTTCACTCAGTCTTCCACATATTGTGGTTATAATCCTGCAGCAACTTTCCTAGTGAATTCTGGGTGACTTTTCCAGAACCAGCTTTTCTTGCATCTTGAATCATTTTGCATAAAATTTTCCTCTGCTTGCTCCTCCCTCTTTATAACTTCATTACCTTTTAGGATCCACCCCCTACTTGACCAGGGTCCACAAAGCAAACCATTCTCCTCCCCCTTTTCCTTCCTCAGGATTAAAGTGCCACCAGTTGCCTCTAGTTCACTCCTTTTTCTTTCAGCCCTTGTAAGGGCAAGAAGAGTTGAGACAGCATTCTGGACTTTTCAGTCCTCGAGTGGCATTCAAGGGGTATCAGGATAACCCAGATCCCACTGTAGCCCCCTTCTAAGGGGGGCCAGTTGGCAAAAGAAGGAAAACAACTAGAAAAATGGAGAGCAGCTGGTAAGAATGAGTCTCTTTAGAGGGGAATCCAATGCTGGGGGAAAACATTGATGCTTTTTGGACTGGGAACACTTCAGAATTCAGATTCTATGCTCTTGGCAAAAAAACATGGAAAGAGGTGTGTGTGTGTGTGTGTGTGTGTGTGTGTGTGTGTGTGTGTGAACATGAGGGGATAAACTCAATAAAGTCACAAATATGAAGATCAGTAGGAAGTTCCAAAGTAACAATGAAATGAATAAACCATGATGGAATTGGACTTTTTTCCTCTGCTAGACAACAGCCCCCATTTCATCAAACATGTCTTCAAGTCCCAGCCTATGAGAGAATTCTGCTTTAGTCTCTCCCCCTACCCCACTCCACTTCTCTTTTACAGGAAAATTTCATTTTTCTTCTTCATATGCTGTTTCCTGGGACCTTGGGCATCTGCAACTGTCCAGCGTTACAGAAGTAAGTGCTTTCCATTCTTCTGGCAGGTATGGGAAATAGGGTATTGGGATGGATGCAGAAAACATGTTGTTCAAGGTATTACTTGTACCTTTCATCTAGTTGGGAGTGAGTGAAGAAGGATGGGGGTGATGAAAATAACAGCTGACTTTATACGATGGTTTAAGGTTTGCAAAGCCCTTTCCATTCATTATCTCAGCTGATCCTGTGAGGAAAGTACAATAGTTTCCCTAATCCTCATTTTGCAGATGAGGAAACTGAGGCTGAGAGAGGATAAATTACATGGGGAGCCCAACTGGTGAGTGTCTGAGGCAGAATTCAAAGCCTGATTTTCCTAATGCTGAGTCCAGGGCTCTAAGAACTATATGAGGTTGCCTCTCTTATTTGAGGAATGAGAGAAAAAGCAGTTTCCGTCATAACTTTCTCTTGTGATCCTGCTTTCAGGGTGAGTGGTTGCCAGGTGGCTGATTCTCCTTTAGTCATGCTGAGTTCAGTCCTGAAACCCTGGCTGTAATAACATTTTGCTAGAAGGTAAAGCAGCTACTTCTATGGGTGCAGAGAGAGGCAAATGAAGAGAAAACTCATTCAGACCTGCTTTGGAGCAGCCCTGATCCCTTAGTGGGTGACACGTAGCTACTTGAGGAAAACAGAAAAGGGTTTGATGGAATGTGGTCTTCTGGGAGTCCAGGGCATCCCCTACAGAAGCTAATACATAGTTGAATGCCCAATTCAGGAAAGCCCAGGAACGTTTCAGCAGTGAAGAAAAATGGGTTTCATTCCCCTGCCTCCTACCTTCAGTAGCTTTTAAGTTGGATGCCCGCTATACTTTCACACCATATTTAGGTAAATGTTTAACTTTCCTGTTTGTCATTTTCAAGTAAGGCTGGATTTCTTTCTTTCCCCTACCTTCCACATCTCATTAGCACCTCCTCCCATATTAAAAAGAGAGCATTTCACTAGCAGACCCAGGTGTTTTAATCCCCCAGCATCAATCCATTAAAATATATGAATCCTCCAAATCAATAGAGGTAGTAGAGTGTACTCGATCCCTTCCTTGATGTCATTGTGGGAAAAGGAGATTCTAAAAGGTGAGGCTGCAAAGGACTTCACCATCTAGGAGCTACTTCAATTGGCCTTGGGCCATTTGGTGGTTTTCTTACAATTTCAAAAATTTTGTTGACTTAATGAATGGAATTTTTAAAAAAATCTAAAACCACCAGAAGGTTTCCAACCAGGTTCCTGACACTGCACCATTCAGTACATATTAGTGTAGCTGTGCTTCAAAATGGATGAATGAATGAATGAAAAAAAACATTTTTGAGGCCTTTCTATATGCCAAATACTGTGCTTAGCAAAGTTATTTAAGAAGCCTACTCCCTTTCATTCCCTCACCTCCTCCAGGGCAAGAGTAAATGGAGAACTTGTAAATTAGAATCATTCCATCTTATGTTGAAAGCAGATTATAATAATAGATTCTTTGGTTAGGAGAGGTCAATCAGATCAACCTCTTGTCCAAATCTCTGCTACAACATTCAATAATTATAAACCAACTTTCAGTTAAGGAATTTTATTATAAATAATTTATTAGCTCTTAATCATGATGCAGATTCATTTGTAGATGATAAATTAGAACAATCATCTTTTTTTCCTGCAGGATTCCCCATCTCCTTGACTCCTAATCCTGAGAATGACCTTTGTCCGCCAGTCAGGATTGGCCAGGATGATTTACCAGGCAAGTGGACATCTGGAAGTATTGATACTGGCTTTCTAGATTTTATTTACCTGCATTTCTGATTCATGAAAGTGATGGAAAGGCATAAAATAAATCTGACTAATAATCTTTTCTTTCTTTCTTTTCTATAGGATTTGACTTAATTTCTCAGTTCCAGGTAGATAAAGCAGCATCTAGAGGAGCTATCCAGAAGGTTACAGGCTCAACATCATTACAAGTGGCTTATAAATTGGGAAATAATGTAGACTTCAGGATCCCAACCAGGTAACATTTCTGTCTATTTTGTTTGTGGTATTATTCTTTTCATCTATAACAAACCACATACTCTTAGCTGGATTGGACAACTTCAAAAGTTAGCACTCGTTATAATAGTCTATCTTTTCATACACTGCTACTATAATTGAATTTAGCAGGAGATCTACCTGTTTTTAATTTATTTCCTTCTTTAGACAACAAATAGGCTTATTTCTGTGTAAAATTTATATATTCATTTATATCATTATCCATCCATAAATCTATGGCTATGTTAATGTATGTAGTTCTTTTGGATTTGAATCTGTATGTATAGCTCTTCTCTGTTTTCAGAATGTATATCTTTACTTTCCTTTCTGGGGGAAAAATCAGTGAGACTATTATAGAAGCAGTACAGGAAGTCTGCTTATTCCCTTGAGCTCTGTTATTCTATAATTTTGTCTGGTTTTGACTGAAAGGACCCACTGTGCAGAATGCTGGAGGTTAAGCATTCATTCAACTAAGCGCCACCGAGTGGCTAGAAGAGGTTACAGAGGTGCTGTTCAAACAGCCTAGTGCTGAAACACAGCACTCTCCTTGTTCTTTTACAAGTCCCTGTAACTACGAGCAAACAGAAGCAACTAGGACAACTGTAACAATAGGAGCAGTAATGAAAAATAATTCTTCATTAGAATAAGGCCCTCCCTACCTAGACACAGGCCTTTTATCTTTTGAATTATTTGTAACAGATGTGCTCTTGTGTATCTGTAAGTTGTTGATAGCACCATTGTTATAAAATGAGTTTCCAATTGTTAGTGATTGGGGCTTGTTCTAAAATTACCTAACATTTGATGCATCACTTGAGTTTTAAAATGAGGTATAGGTTTTGTCGAGTTTTAACTGCAATCTATAATTTAGATTCGTGTGGTAGATTAACATGCAAAGGACTTTGTTAGATATGATAGAAACTTTGTAGCCAGCTGAAGAACACTGTGGAAGCTCATTGAATGTTAATTGCAATAATTTTGGAAAATTTTAAATTTCTGGTACTGCCTTGCTTTTTATCTTTATGTTTTTCAACCTATCAATTTATAGAAGAACATTTTTTATGTCTGGGAAAATGGAAATTTAAAAGGCATGATAATAGGTACATCAACAGAATTTTTCTCTTTGCTTCATCTTCATTCTCGAATAGGGAGGTAATTACTTTAGGCTAAAAATTACATTTTGGGTATTAAGGTAATTATTAGGTAATTAGGCTAAAATTGGACTAAAAAACCTTTTAAAACCTCTTCTGTCTTTTATCTCTTCCCAATGAAATAATTTATGCTAAAACTACCACCAGTTATTAGTGGTGATTGGTTTTTTAGCTTGGTGATTAAAGAACCCATAGCCCTAGTCACCAGTCTTTGTCAAATATATATTATTGCAAATGCTCAGATTTATTGTTAAGCAATTTTTATGGGCTGCCATGTGTATGTCAGATTTTCTTCCTCTAGACCCAACCACCTAAATACCCTTCCTCTATTGCCAGCCTGTTAAAAAATTCAGAGGTAGAGTGGATTGGGTATGGGAGAAAATATGAAGATCAGATTAGGAGAGCATTGTTGATAGAGCACAAGAAAGATAATAAGAAACAAATATTCAGTATAATATTTTCTGAATCTACATAAGAAGGAAAAAAGGAAAAATATTCTAAAAATATCTTTCTACTTATAACATTCTTTTCCTAATCCTATTCCAGATCCAGGGGGTAAGGGATCGTGGGGTTGGGTAACACTCATATATTCTGTTCAATTTGCTTCCAAGGTCAAGTTGACTTCTGTAACTCTGGGAAGAGACAATTCTGATCATACAGAGAATGTATGGTGTCTTCCAAAGGCAGCTTCTGTGCTGCAGAATATTAGACTCAAGGAACAATATTAGCCAGATAATATCTGATATTTGTATAGCACTTTATGATTTACAAATGCTTTCTTCACAGTGACCCAATTTTTTAGTACAGTAGTTTGGATTTTTTAGTAGTTTAAATATTATGATCTCTATTTTGCTTATGAGGAGACTCAAGGCCAGGGAAGTTAAGTGACTTTCTTACATTCATAAAGATAGGAGGTGACAGAGCCAGCATGCAAAAAGAGATCTTTGGACTTCAAGTTCACTGTTCAAAGAAAGAGACAGTAGAAGCCCCCTCCTGGGAGTACAGGACAGAAATTGTGGCCCAAGGATATAATATGACTGTAATACTTTCCTCTTCTTTTCTTCCCAGCTTTCAAGTATGTGCTAAGAAAAAAAAACATTTCTGAGTGGCTTATTCATCATTTTCTATCTATAATTTATTTCTAGTAAAGCATCTGAATTCTCTCACTTCCCACGACAATTAAATTAATTTTTTTTTCATATGAACTCAACTTCTTTGCTAGCTAGGATGATCAACAGATGTGTCAAGGATCAAGGACTTTTTTTTTTGCTTAAATTCCAATGGTTCTTACTCTAAGTAATTTGGTGCAGATGGTAACGTAATAAAAAAAATAAATCACTATGGAATGAAATGCTTTTAAACTATGAATGCTGTCAAATTTCCTTATTTATCTGGACAACATCTTTGCAATAATGCAATTTAAGAAGTTCCCCTAAGCCAGTGAGATTGAATGCTATTAAATTTATTCTGGCATAATTTGGTGATGCTTATCTTTTTATATGAGCTGTATGATTTAATATAGTCTTTCAGCAACATAAATATTGCAAATTTTTTTCCACTTTTTATATTAAAAGTAATCGAAAAAAATGTTGACTCTAGAATCAGAGGGCCTAGGTTCAGATTCAGCCTTTGATGCCTACTATCATTTTGACTGTAAAAAGTCACTTAAATCTTCTTTCTTTATGACTTGAAAGGGTTGGACTAGATGATCTTGAAATGCCCTTTCAGCTCCAAATATATGGTCCTATGCATAAATGTGGCACAGTGGAAAGCATAGTGAGCTTGAGAACCTGGGTTCAAATTCCTGAAGTCCCTTCCAGCACTAAATCTATGATCATATTTTTATTTTCTATGCCATATTTTTTATCATGTAAAAATTCGTTATTTACTTTCAAGCACATTGCTAAGTACATCATAGGTATTTAATAGATGCTTCTGGAATTGAAGCTTGGTTTGGACCAAGATATGCAACATGATAGTATTAATGAAACATGAGTGACAGAGTGGATAGGAGTGCCCTAGAGCAATGGAATCATAGGCCAGGACCCTCCTCTCCCTCCAAAAAAGATAAAAATAATGAAACATACACAAGAAACTTAGATTCAATTATATTTTCTTAAATGAGGTTTGCTTTTAGACTTTCCCCCCTATTTTCTTTATTTTTGTCATTTGCTATGTTAAATTACTGGAAAAGATGCTTGCTCATGGTTATTTTTTTCCCCTCCCCAATGAATCAATAGCCAGAAATTGTTCAGTGAGTCCAGGTTGAAGCTATTCCTTAGCTGACCTCACCAGAGTCAGAGTCCTTGCAACACACTCAATCAGCCAAACAAGTTAACGAGATTTTCCATCTTAATAACAGTGAAGTTGGAAAATTAGGAAAGGTGATAGAGGTCATTGCTTGTGGTCCCACACTGTCAGAGCCCTCATATTTAAACTTTAGGTATAGGGGAGGAAAGTGAGCTTCTACAAGGGTGGGGATAACAGCAGTGGGCCATACTGACTAATGCCCAGATATATTTTGTTTTTTGTGTAATAGATGTATTCCTGAAAAGTAGTATTTTCCAATTGACCAATGTGACCAATTTGGAGTGATTTCAGAAATCTTTTTTTTATTCTCTATTTTCAATTTTCTAACACATTGACTTTATAGCCTCATAGGGTTTGGAGCAGGAAGGAACCTTAGGGATCATGTAATAAAGCCAGAAGTGGTAAATGTTTAATTATCAGCTTTCCAGAAACAAACAAACCAAGATGTACCCATGACACACTTTCAAATTTGATCTGCATTATTAACATTTTATTTAGCATTTCTTAAGCCAAGAAATCAACAAAACAATAAATCAAGACTTTATTTGTAGCATTTGCAAATTTCTAACATGTAAATGCTTATGTTAAAAATTTTAAAGTTGGCTCTCAGGTTTAAGGTGGCTCTAGCACATCCCTGAAAACTTCTTCATTTTATAGATGAGGCCCATTAATATGAGAGGAAGAGACTTGCCTCCCAAGATGTTATTAAGTAGCAGATCTAGAATTCATACCCATCTTCTGAGTCAGTCAATCAATCAATGAGCATTTATTAAATGTTTACTATATGCTAGGCAGTTAGGTAGTGCAGTGTGTATAGAATGCTGGGCCTGGAGCCAGGAAGACCTGATTTCAAATCCAACTTCAGACACATAGTAGCTGTGTAACCCTGAGCAAGTCACTTAACTCTGTTTGCCTCAGTTTCCTCATCTATGAAATGAGCTGGAGAAGGAAATGGCAAACCACTCCAGTATCCTTGCCAAATTAAGCCACAAAGAGAGGGGCATGACTGAACAACAGGTACTATGCTAAGTGCTGGGGAATAAAGTACCAGCAAAGAGAAAGATACTCTCTGCCATCAAAGAGCTTCCATTCTAATAGAGGAAGATAACACATGAAAAAAGGAAGCTTAAAAGGAGGGGAAGGGAATGAAAGTATCCAGCACAGGGGGCATGATGCAGGAGTCCAGATAGCAGGTTGGTGGGAAATGAGACAACTGAATTGAGTGCCCTCCTTACATGGAGGTTCCAGCAGAGGCTCTATTGCCATTATATCACTCTGTGTGTGTGTGTGTGTGTGTGTGTGTGTGTGTGTGTTACATATGGTTTATCCTAAACGATTTCTGGCCTTACTTCCAGGACTATTCCTAGATTGAGAACTTCATTTACTAGAAGCCTGCCATCTTACATGGTAGCCTTAGAGTCTTTCTCAGAACATTGACCACTAATGCAATATTGCTTAAGGGAAGAGAAAGAAGACAAATTTATCAGCTTTCTCAGCTAATTGCCATAGCCACATCTCCATTAATATTATTCATATTTGAATACTAAGGAAACAGATTCTTTTAGCAACATGTACAAAGGCACAAGATTTAGGGTTGGGACTACTTTCTTACTTATAATCCTATTTATAATCTAAAGGTAGCTAAGTAGGGTAGTGGATAGAGTGCTGGACCTAGAGTAAGGAAGTTTTTGTTGTTGTTCATATGTTTCAGTCATGTCCAACTCTTCATGACACCAATGGAAATTTTCTTGAAAAAGACACTCGAGTGGTTTGCCATTCTCCAGCTCCTTTTATAGATAAGGCAAACAAGGTTAAATGACTGGCCTAGGGTCACCCAGCTAGGAAGTGTCTGAGGACAGATTTTAATTCAGGAAAGGAGTCTTCCTGACTCCAAGACTCTATTCACTGTGCCATCTAGCTGCCCTGGAGTAAGGAAGACCTGAATTCAATCCTTCCTCAGACACTTACTAGCTGGATGACCCTGGGCAAGTCACTTAACTGTTTATCTCAGTTTCCTCATCTGTAAAATGGGTGTAATAATAGCACCTACCTTCCAATATTGTTGTGGGGATAAAATAAAGTAATATTTATAAAGCATGTTGCAAACCTTTAAGTGCCACACAAATGCTAGCCATTATTACTAAACTTTATGATTTTCTGAAACAATAAACTGTACTATACATCTTGATATCAATTGGCAGAAAATTTAATTAAAACAAAAAAAGAGAGAGAGAAAACAGCCAGAGTCAAAGATTCTGGAATGAAGGTTTTATTCTTCTTTGGTTTCAAAATGTCTTTTGAAAATGTATGGAATAAATGATGTGAAACAGAGAGTAAGAGCTCAGTGAATGATTAAGTGGAATTGAGAAGTATGCTTCGATAAGAATAATAATAGTATTAAACATCAGTAATTAGTTCCTAAGTATATGGATAAAAAGATGAATACAACACTAGAAACATGAATCTACAAATATCATAGAAAGTAATTGCTACAAGAGGAACCAGGGTGGAAGCACAATAGCCCGATAATAATCCCAGAAGAAGGTCAAGTGTTCTCTTATTTGCTAAACCCTACAAAGCATCAGAGGACTTACTGGAGATTGTTGTTCTACTTATCCAAACATTATGAAAACAAAGATATGAAAAAATAAATCAGTCATTCTAGCAAGGAAACCAAAACTTCTCTATCCTTTGCTTTGAATTCTCTTGGCATGGGTTCAAATTTTGCTTCTGACTTGCTATTTTTGTGACCTTGGACAAATAGTTGAAAATCCCTAGGTCATCAATTTCTTTATCTCTAAAATGAGGGGTTGGACTAGGTGGTCTCTGAGATCTTTTTCAACTCTAGAGCTGTCCTTTCTATGTTAGCCTCTACCTTCCACTTCATTATATGTTCCTTTAGAATTATTTTTTTTTTACCTGATTTGTCAGTGAACTGATAGGAAGGTGGAAGGCTTGCCTCCACATTCTGGCACCCAGTGGTACCTGCATGCAAGCCATGTGACTGAGTACAAGAAAGAAGTCATCACAGTGTGGTGGAATGAGCTTTTTACTATGAACAAGCAGATTCAAATTCTAAACCAACTTTTCCTATGACCTTGGGCAAATCATTTTACATCTCTTGACTTCCGTTTCCTCACTTGCAAAACAGGGTTTGACTGTGTTTTCTAATATCTCCTCTTACATCCTATGACTAAAAAATTCCAGAAGATATCTGGGTCATTTTGGCAACTTAAGTGATTAAGGTGGACAGCCTACGAAACTAGGAAATTGGCAAAAATTCATAAATATTTCTAGAACAGAAGATTTCTATTCCACAATAGATGATTGAAATGTACTGAGTTGATAAGGCCCAATTCATTATAATGAGTTCTTACTATATTTGTTTGAGTAATTGAAATATTATTACAACAAATCAAATGTTTATTTTTTCACATAATTCCCTCCCCTTTGTCCCTGACACTTTCACTTGAACAATGGATCGTTAGAGATGGGGGAGGGCAAGGAGAGGTCATTTGAGTCTCTGAACTCTGGACCACATTCAAAACTCAGCAATGATCATTGATCTTTGAGATTTGCTGAAGGGCAATAGCTCATCCCTCACTTATACAGTGGACAATAACAGAGTTAATTGCAATTTAGTTCTCCTAAGATTTCTTGTTTCTTAGTCTTTCTTTGATGCTTAGAGAAAGAAAGACAGTGTCCTAGAGGAAGAGTGATAGCAACACCATATCATAAAATCACAGAGTACCTAAGCTGGAAGGGACTTCAGAGACCATCTAGTCCAAGCCAAACTAGAACAAGAATTATCCCCCTCCACCACATATCTGTGGAAGTCATTCTGTCTTTGAAGACTTCTAATGAGGGACAATTGACTGCTTCCCCAAAGCACCCCATTTCATTTTTTGGCTTTTCATTGATGACAGATTAGTAAGAAATTTAGAATTTCCTTTCTTTTTAAGTTCAAGTTTGAGGATTTAAGCACCTTTGATTTAGTAGAAGAATCATCTGGAAGTTGGTGTCACTATGTGTTTTCCCTTAGGATTAAGGGTGTATGGGTATGGGGTGGTTCTCTAGCACTAAGGAAGCTAGAGAAGGTATGTGTATGGGTAATTGTTGTTGTGTTTGTCCATTGTTCTTGAAGAGGATCATGACATCAGGGAAATGATGACATGACTTGCAGTTGACTTTGAGTGAGGGTATGGGTAGTAATGAAGACAGATTAAGAGGGAGAAAATGAGATGCATTTGAGGGGAGATAGAGAGTGAATGTTGATTAACACTTGCCTCTCACACTCACCATTTGTATGAATAGGCCATTTACTACTTGGATCCCTTCCCTGGCTCATGCAGTAGTAATTTATTTAACCCTTTCTCTGCTCTGACAAGGACAATGCACAATCCTAAGAGAGAATTGAAGCAGAGTAAATATACTTTGGCAGAATAGAAACAAAGTCCAAAGTAAGGGGTGGGATTTGCAAGGGATAAATGTTTTGTTAATTTTTCTGCTCCAAAAGTAAATGTATAAGAAAGTTGGGGACATGGTGATATATGAAGATTACAATTATGAAGATTATTTACACACTGAGACTTTCCCCATCATGGTTTCCATATATCATGGGTGGGCATAAGAAATTAAATGGAAATTTTTTGGGAGTTTTGTGGAAGCAGCAGACAACATGCAAATACCAGTAGATGATACAGAAAAAGTTTAGAAACTCAGAAGTGCATAAAATATATGTATAGCATTGTATAATATCAATATAGTTTATCTTCTGATACCATAATAATTCAGACTTCTTTTCTGGTATGAAGGGAGGGCCAAAAAATTTTATGTGGATTTTCTAGATTGCAGGGCACTGCACTCCTAATCCCCATGATGTGGGAGAGAAAACTCTGTGTGTGTGTGTGTTACATATGTACACATAACACATACACATATATGTATGCGTGTATAGACACATGTATATATGTGTGTGTCTGTATATACATATATACACATCACCAAGTAAATCTGAAAATAATGTACAATTACTTTGAAATTATTAGTACCTTGAAATTCTTTAACACATATTCATCTTATAAAATTTTGGTAATTTTTCCTAATGGATCAACTTCCTAAGCTAGTGGAAATGATTTGAATTTTTAATTATCTCTCACTATCTGGACCCAAAGTTGCAAAGAACTTTGTAGAAGTGTATATAGTCTGGTCCCTGGTACAGAGGCTGAAGAACAGTAGCTCTTTGGCTAGGATAAATGGTGACATTGTTGGGATTCTTGAGGTTGGGAACACCTAGCCCTCCTTGGCTAGGAGTGTGGTGGCTTTTACATGTTCTCCAAAACTGATTATTAAAATAGAAACATGCTTGGGTCTCTGGGAAGACTTTTATTGAAGATTATGAAAGGCCAAATAGTGAAGGGTAAGATTCTCAAACTACAGTCTTTCTGTAAGCCTGGAATCTGAGGAACTACTGAAAACCTAAAAAGTACTTATGGAACTCAAAATAAGATTCATGTTTACTTTTTTTTGGTTCCACCCAGACATCTGTATCCCAATGGACTACCTGAAGAATACTCCTTTTTAACAACTTTTCGGATGACTGGAAGCACTCTGAAAAAGAACTGGAGCATCTGGCAGATACAGGATTCCTTGGGGAAAGAGCAAGTTGGCATGAAAATTAATGGCCAAACTCAATCCCTTGCATTTTCCTATAAAGGTGTGGATGGCAGCCTCCAAACCGCAGCTTTTTCAAATGCTCCTACTTTGTTCGATTCCCAGTGGCATAAAGTTATGATTGGTGTGGAAAGGAGAAGCGTCACTCTCTTTATTGACTGCAAAAGGATTGAATCCTTACCCATAAAGCCAAGGGGCAAGATTGATGTTGATGGTTTTGCTGTTCTAGGAAAGCTCACAGATAATCCTCAGGTTTCTGTTCCGGTGAGTACAAGAATCATATCTTTGAAAATCTTAAAAAAATTAATTGACAAAAATACTCTCCAAACATCTTTGGCAAATGTGCATTTTTGTGTGTGTGTGCCTATCTGTTGCCTTAGTTAATATTTTTTACTTTAAAGCTTCCAAAGCACAGCACATTTACTTACTCATTCTTTCTCCCTTTCTTTTTCTTTCTTTCTTTCCTTTTTCTTTGTTTGTTTGTTTCTTTCCTTGTTTCCTTCCTTCTTCCTTTCCTTCCTTCCTTCCTTCCTTCCTTCCTTCCTTCCTTCCTTCCTTCCTTCCTTCTTTCTTTCTTTCTTTCTTTCTTTCTTTCTTTGCTTCTTTGTTTGTTTCTTTCTTTGTTTTTTTTCTTTCTTGAATGCATTCATTCAGTAGGAAAGCAGCATGGCATGGTGAAAAAAGCTCAAGACTAAATGTCAGGAAAGTTGGGACCACATCTCTCATGTACTTCTGACTACTTTTGTAATATTCTGAGTAAATCTCTAGGATTCGATTTACCCACCTGTAAAATGGATGAATGAAATGAATGAAAAGCAATATCAAACTCTAACTATACAGACAAGTTTGGGACTAAACTCTCGTGATATGACTGTAAAAAGGAGATAGTCTTTGCCCTCAAGGAGCTTATATTCTAATGGAGTAGACAACACATAAAAGGGAGCAGTGGCTCTGGGAGGGAGTTTCAGTCTTGGAAGTCCCAAAGATGGTGAGTTAAACAATTAAGCAGACCTCAAAAAAGCCTTTCCAAAGCCTATAGTGATGATTTGACTAGTTGTCTCAGGAAAAGGTAGAAATATGGGAGAAGTGGCAGGTAAAAAATGTCAGAGTGAAGATGAATATGCAAAGTCTCTGGTATACAGAGTTATGGAACTTAGCTCCTCCCAAAAGGTTGGATTGGATGATCTCTAAGGTTTCCTCTAGCTCTAATATCCTCTAATTTTTATAACAGTTTATTGAATGCCTATCCTAGACATGACAATATGGTGCGGACCATCGACCTCAAGTTATAATTCTTCTTTTTCTATGAAGTCTTCTCTAACTTCTCCTGCTGCCCTCACTGAATGCCAACTTATCTAAATTCCAGCAACATTTTATAGTTTGTACCCATAGAGTATAGGGCAGCTAGTTGGTGCAGTAGATAGAGCGCCAAGCCTGGAGTCACGAAGACCTGAGTTCAAATCTAAAAGAAATTGAAGAAATAGAACCTTGCCAAGAGAAGTCTACAATCTCATTTGAGAGATACTATATACATCCTTTTTTTTCCCAAAGAAAAGCTTTTACCAATGGATATTTACTGAGCAGGTATAGAAAAGTGAAGTGCAACATTCAAAACTAGAGACACACTGGCCACCACTACCCTAATCCCTCAGGTGAGTGGGCTCAAGTTTCAAGTCACTGCCAGAAAATATTCTTCCAACCAAGTTAACTTCTGTGTGTGGCCTGGCTGGTGGATGAGTAGTTCCCCAACTTGCAGGACATAGTATCTTGTCTGCTGAGTCAATTCACTGCTAGACTAAGTCAAGCAAGTCTTGAATAGGACAAATAAAAAGAATCACTTGGCCGTATGGGAAAGACTGAGGAAGGCAGTAGTTAGAGATGATATCATAGAATCACATGATTTCAGGCTAGGCAGAAAAGATACAATATTTAAGATTTTGAAAAATTAAGTCTTGCACAAAATGGGCAAATCATCAGTTTGCTTATCCATAAAATGAAGAAGGTAGACTAGGGCAGGGGTGGGGAAGCTGCAGCCTAACTGAATCCAAACTTCACAGAACAAATCTTTGTTCTGTAAAACTTGCACTCAGTCGAAAGGCTGCGCCCAAGGACCTAGAAGGCCACATGTGGCCTCGAGGCCACAGGTTCCCCACCCCTGGACTAGGGGATCTTTAATGTCCTTTCCAACCCTAAATCAAGGATCCCATGATCCTAAGGTGACAAAGGGATTTTTAACAATATTTGACTCAGGAGGTTTGTGGTCATAAAAGTAAAATAATAATAATTACTAAATAGCTTCTACCCAAATGACTATGTAATGCCACTGTTTTAATCCCCAATGAACTTAGACTGAACAGCACCAATCTTTTAAGAAGATATTTCAGAATTCTTTTTAATAAGAGGAGTTGTTTTTTTTTAAAGCTAGGATGTGTGAATTAATGATTGGGTCATTTATATCAATCTGCATTCGAATTGTAAAGTTGAATGGCAAAACACAAAACTCACATTCCTGGAATCAGTTGGTGTGATAAAAAGATTCTGAAATGCCTTCTCTGAACCTCTATAAAGAAAATAAGTTATCAGGAGCTGCAGTAATGGAACTGTTCAAATGGCTTGTTTCCCAAGAAGAATTATGATGAGTGTGAAGGATAGTGTGAAATATCTATGTTCTGTGATGGACAGGAAGCAATTTGTAGCTGCCACATTTCTGCTCTGGCTTGTAGACACTTGAGAAAGCATTTCTTCAACTAATGAATTATTACACCTCAAATAGAGAGGTTAGAAATCTGATGGCAGCCAGCCCTGTGGCACCTTGCTGTTCCTGCTGGCAAGATCCCCCACTACAGGCTTTCTAGACTGGCTATTGCACAACAGAGTCAAATGCACACTCCCACAGTTACAAAGTTCAGGCTAGACCATAGCACACAAGACAGTATGTGATCTTTTGAGCCTGATGGATTTCAGTCAGTCAGTCAAGAAGCATTTATTGATAAACTACTATGTGCTCAGCAAGTATTAGGCCCTGTAAAGAGAAACAAGAAGTCAAAAGACATAGTCCATGCTCTCTTGAACTTAGCACAGTAGGTGGTTAATAAATGTTTATTGAATGAATCAAAGAATTTCCAAGGTAGTCAGAGAGATAAATTAATGTATATGATGCAATTATGGAGCAAGACAAGACATCATTTATTTAAAAAATCAAGTTATTAATGTGATATTATCATTATGGAGTGAGATAGGCCAATTAGAGGGCAGTTGCAATGTTTGGACAATGAGATAACGAGATATCTGGATTACTATGGTGATAGTGAAGATGGAAAAGAAGGGTCATAAATGAAACTTCTTGGAGAAAGTATCAATAGGACGTGGCAATTGACTGGAGATGGGAAATCAGTTAGATGGAAAAGTCATAAATGACTCCAAGTTTTCATGTTTTGGCATCTGAAACAATGATGGTGCCACTGAAGAAACAGAAAAGTTAGAAGGAAGAACTGGTTTTTATGGGGAAATGATATGCAAGGTTTTAAAAACATTGATTTTGACATCATTAAAAGAACATTATCTGTATAATATATATGTATGTACATATCACATGATATGTATTATAGATAATGTATGTTATATGCAATGAACTTTGCTTGATGTTGTGGGAAAGATAAAGATAATTAAGAGCCTCTGTTCTCAAGGATCTTGTTCTTTCAATAATGTCATAGCAGAAGTAGAAACAAAGTGCTATACGATCAAATGAGGTGGAGTGACATCAGTTGAGTGGAGGAAATGAAAAGGGAACAAGGCATTTGAGTTGGGCCTTGAAAGATGGATTGGATTTCAGTCAGTGAGATCAGTGTTTAAAGCATCAGTGTGCAGTGTAGAAGGGATAGGAAGAAGGCCAGCTGGATCATGAGGTAATGTGAGGCTTGGACTATGATGGTGACAGTGGGAATGAGGAAGAAGGGTTGGATATGAGAGACATGGAAATAGATTGGATAAGAAAAAACATTTAGAGGGACTTTATTGATGACTTCAAGTTTTCATATTTTGCATTTGAGACAATGATTTTCCAGATAAAACAGGAAAGTTGGAAGGAAGGCTTGGTTTTCATGGGGAAATTATGTGCTAGATTTTAGATATATTGAGTTTGAGGTAGTATTGAAATAACCAAATAAAAACATATAAGAGGCTATTAGAAAAATTAGAGTGAAATTTGGGGGAAAAAGTAGATTGGAATCATAGACTTGAGAAGCATTGGCATAGAAGTGGTATTTGAGAATGGATGTGTTGTCCACAGAAGAAAGTGTTGAGAAAAAAGAACAAAAGGCTACATATTAAGCCTTTAGAAATTCCCATAGTTAGTGACTAAGACAAGGAAAAGATGTATTTAAAAGAGTCAGAAATAACAACTGAAGGAAAAGAGAACCAGAAGAGTATTGTGAAGGGAAGAGAGAGTTTCAATGATCGGGTGTTTGACAATTTCAAATGCATCAGAGATACCTAGAAGAATGAAGAAAGGAAAAAGGTTATTGGATTTAGTAATAAGATCATTGATTTCCAAGAAAGTAGTTTCAGTAGCATTTGAGCTCTGCACACAGAGATTAATAAAGTTCAATCCAATTCAACAAGAGTTTGTCACGGAGCCACTGTATTCTTGACCCTGTGCTAGATCCCAGAGAAAGAAAGTAAAAAAGAAGAAAAAAAAAGAGCACATGCCCTTAATGAGTTTATATTCCATGTTTGTTCAGTGAACAAATTACCATGTTGCTGGGGACTCAGGAGAAGAGTGGTGAAGCAGAAATGGAGGCAGTAGGCATAATGATCATTATTCCTTGTCAACATCTCTCAGACCCGTTTTGTCCTGTCCAGTAACATTGACATGATCAGATGTTAGCCCTTGGATACCTCTTACCTGAACTATTGAAGCAGCTTCCTAATTGTTCTCTGTGCTTATAGTCTTTCCTTTTTCCAATATACTATTTTAAAGTTTAAAAAAAGCTTTTTGAGGACCAGAATTGTAATTTCATTGGCATAGGGAACTTCTGGTGAGGGAATTCTCTTTCCTATCCAGGTTGACACCTCTGCAAATGAGAGAGTTGTCTGCGAGTATGAAAGTATAAAGCGGTTAAGTGACTTACTCAGGGTCATATAGCCTATATATATATTTAACATATATATGTAAATGTGTATGTATGTATATGTGTATGTACACACACACACATATATATATCTATATATATCAGAGACAGGACTTGAACTTAGGCCTTTCTGATACTAAGACCAGTGTTGTATACATTCTAAACAACCACAAAACCCCCTTTTAAAAATTGATGCTTTTTTACATTGATGTATTTTATTTAAATAATATTTTATTTTTTCCAGTTACATGTAAATTTTTACATTCATTTTCATTAAATTTTAACATCCTTTTTTTAAAAAAAATTTTGAGTTCCAAATTTTCTCCCTCCTTCCCTCACCACCCCATCACTAAGATGGTAAGCAGTTTCATATAGGTTATTTATGTATCTGCAATCATATAAAACATATTTCCATGTTAGCTATGTTATGAAAGAAGAAGCAGACCAAAAGAAAAGATACACAAAAAAATAAAGAAAGTGAGAATAGTGTGCTTCAGTCTGTATTCAGACTCCATGAGGTCTTTCTCTGGATGTGGATAGCATTTTCTATCATGAGTCCTGTGGAATTGTCTTGGCTCATTGTATTGCTGAGAAGAACTAAGTTGCTCATAGATGATCATCACACAATGTTTCTGATACCATGTACAATGTTCTCCTGGTTCTGCTCACTCATTGATATTTTCAAATATACCTCTTCACATTCCCATCCCTTGAAGCACTCTTCCTTATAATAAAGGATAAAACAACACACTGACACCATCTGACAAAGTTTATCTTATTTTGCATCTATCGTCTATCAGTTCTCTTATGAGAGGAGCGAAGCATGCTTCACCATGAAGCCTCTTATTTTACAATTAGTCACTGCACCTTCAGTCCATTTTTCATACAAGTAACAAATAACCTTTCTAATACATAGCTCTGATCACGTTATTCTCCTTTTCAAAAAGTTTCAGTGGTCCCCTTTTCCTTTTAGGATCAAATGCAAATTCTGTAGCCTGACATTTAAGCTCCTTCACAATCTGCCACTAATCTACCTTTCCAGCCTTAGTTCAACTTTTTTCTCTTCATACATTCTGTGTTCTATCCAAATTAGACTAGTAGTTGTTCCATTGCCCTGTCAATATTTTATAGAACAATCTCCATGCCTGGAACATATTTCCTATGAAATTCCTATGAATCTTTAATATCTCATATTGATAGAGCCAATGAGGATTTATTAAGCGCTTACTATGTACTAAGCACTGTACGAAGTGCTCAGAAAACTAGTACAAGTAGAAAGAAAGATGCTCCCTGACCTCAAGGAGCTTACAGGCTAATGGGGGAAAGACAACACATAAAAGGGAACTGAAAAGTGAGATTGGGGGGCTGTAGAGAAGGTAGCATGGACTGGGTCAGGGGAAGAAAGGAAGAGAAAGTGGGGAGAATCCTGAGTGGAATCTTGAGAAGAATGAAGACATGGCTGGTCTGGCCATTTTCTTTTTTAATTGGAAGCTCAGGGAGGAAATAGCCTGAGGGTGGGGAAACTATGGCCTCCAGACCACATGTGGCCCTTGGGTATGGCCCTTTGACTGAGTCCAAGCTTTACAGAACAAATCTTTTATTAAGGATATTTGTTCTATGAAGTTTGGATTCAGTCAAAGGTCACGCCTGAGGACCTAGAGGGCCACATGTGGCCTTGAGGCTACAAGTTCCCCACCCCTGAACTAGCCAATCACAAGAAAAGGCCACAGGTATGGATTGAACTTCCAGTGTCAGAAGTCCAGAGGTGGAGTGAATCCAGGGTGAGGAAGTTTCTGTGGCCTGGTGGCATGGTAAAGAAAGACCAGAAAGTCAGGAGTTGTTTTTGTCTATAGATAACATACAATACTAAATTAGTTTCATAAGGAGATGGATTTATAATTTTGAAACTAATTGGGGAAAAATAGACCTTTTTCTGTATCAAATATCTTTAAGAAAGCATCTTCTTCCCCATACACAGACAGGTATCTAAAATCATACATATACAAATTTGTATTTTAGCATACATCAAAATATTAATCATATTAATCACATTCTAGTGATGCTTTCCTACCAATTTCCTAAAAGTAAACATATTTTCAAGAGAAAGAAAATGTGTTTGTTTTATTAATTTTGATGTGGGTTGTGCTGCTGGGAATCTAGACTCATGTAGATATGTGATTTAATTTTAAATTAAATGAACTAATGTGATACAAATATAAAAAATATTTTTGTCTAGTTACTGCCTGTGTCTATGTTGCAACCACATGCTGGTCCAATATTTAACTAGCATAATGGATTGTAATAAAATAAGACCAGGAGAACAATAATTTCTGATATTTTGACTCTACCATTCAACTAGAAGATGTTGACATAACTAAGACATAACTAAGTATTAAATCTGCTTTGCTCCAGGGTTCTGACAAACTAGGTTCTCCAAAATTGCTCACTAGGCACTTATCCTTTTTGATGAAGCAGTGTGGTACAATGGCTAGGCTAGAGCAATGATTTTGGAGTCAGAGGACCTGGGTTGAAATCCTGTTTCTGTCACATCTAATAATAATATCTCTGTGATTTTAGGTACATCACTTCTTCTCTCTGGTTCTCAGTTCTTTCTTTCTTTCTTTCTTTCTTTCTTTCTTTCTTTCTTTCTTTCTTTCTTTCTTTCTTTCTTTCTTTCTTCTTCTTCTTCTTCTTCTTCTTCTTCTTCTTCTTCTTCTTCTTCTTTCTTCTTCTTCTTCTTCTTCTTCTTCTTCTTCTTCTTCTTCTTCTTCTCCTCCTCCTCCTCCTCCTCCTCCTCCTCCTCCTCCTCCTCCTCTCCTCTTCCTTCTTCTCCTCCTTCTCCTCCTCCTCCTTCCTTCCTTCTCCTTCCTCCTTTCCTTCCTTCCTCCCTTCCTCCCTTCCTTCCTTCCTTCCTTCAGTCTTTCTTTCTTTTTAGAAAAAAGGAATTAGACCTCTAAAGTCTCAGCCAGCTCTAAGCCTCTAATCCTATGATTCTTTTTGGGCCTCACTTTCCTCATTTGTGAAACCGAGAGGTTGGATTAGCTGTCTTTCCAAGGTCTCTTCTAGCTCTAAATCTGTGAACCTATGATCTTGGGCACATTTCACCCTGCTGTGAGCCCTACTTTCCATATCAGTAAAATGAAGAGGATAATGCCCAAGCGACATACCTACATACCTTACAGGATTGTTGTGAGAATCAAATGAGACCATGCATGCAAAGAGGCTTTGTGTTTATAAATCACTGTGCAAAGACTAATATAATTATATACTTTGGGGATTAGGATTTGGAGGCATTTCTTCAACTCAGCTGAAGTTTAAAGTGATTAGCTATTATTTTTAAAAATGGCTGCTTGTTAGCTTGTACTCATTTCAAGGTTAAATGACATCTTTGGTACCATTCTTATGAATGGAGAGAAGGTTAATGCTTACTGATTTCTAAACATTCTGAGATCCATATGGGGTATGACTCATAATTCCCAGTCCATTCATTCTCAAACATGGAGACAATAAATATTCACTATTTCTAGGTTAGAAGATTTAAATTAAAATGGAGAACAACATTAGAATAAGAATAATACAGAACATCGTCTCTTTAATTTGCCGCATGAAATTTACTTCTTTCTAATCTCTGGCACATGACAGTAATTCAATATATTCTGAAAGGGGTGAAACTTTGTGCTTTTTCTTCAGAAGCATAAATCAAAAACAAAGCTGCTGTTCCAAAGGTGTCTTCAGCTGTCAAAAGCAAGCCCTGGAAAGAGCATCATAAAAAATGCAATAGAAAATAACACTTGATGGACTCCTAATGCTAAAAGACTCATTTATATTGTCCTAGTCCATGATTTTCCCTTGCCTATCTTTTGTCCTTTCCCCTTTTCTTAAATTGGAAAAGGAAACCAATTTCAAGAGGTTTTTCATAAGCCTTTCAATATCGTTGCACATGTGGCATACAGCCCCAGTGCTTCCTCATCATTCATGGTTATTTAGCGGCCTCAGAACACTTTATATTTTCTTCCAATGTGTTGCTGTAATACATTGCTTACTTTGATTTTTAAAGAAATAAATCCCATATTTCCTATTCTTCTTTGTGTACATATTTTATGATCGCACCATTTATCCTGCTGAAAAAAAACAACTTGAATTCTTGGCAGCATCTCATAAAAACATGTTATTTTACAACAGGTTCTTTATTGTGAATTGTCACTCTGATTGCCGAGGAAAGTTATTGGGTGCAACTCTATTAGAAAACAAAGTTGTCCTCTCTGCCTTTTCAAGGATCTATGCTGAGGATTTGTTGCATGTTTGTTGGAGGATAAAAGTTCCTTGAGAACATATGACTCACAGACCATTATTTTATTCCCCCGAGTATGATCTAAGCAAACCTGACTGGGCAGACAGATATATTGTTGTCGTTCATTCGTATTATTTGTGTCCACCTCTTTGTGATCCCATTTGGAGTTTTCTTGGCAAAGAAGTGGTTTGTCATTTCCTTTTCCAGCTCATTTTACAGATGAGTAAACTGAGGCAAACAAGATTAGGTGACTTGCCCAGGGTTATACAGCCAGTAAGTGTCTAAAGCCAGATTTGAGTTCACAAAGATGAGTCTTCCTGACTCCACTCCTGTTGTTCTAACCACTGTGCCACCAACTGTCCAGAGACAGGTATGATATTTTTAAAGTGTATTACAAATATAGGGCTCTTGAGTTATGTTTGTTAGACTTATCTTTAAGAACACATAGTTATATCAGGGTTTATTTTACCATATAGCAGGGGATGGATACATTGTTGGAAGGAGAAAATAGCAGCCTCCCTCCACTGATACAGATTGGCAACTTCTCTGTTGTCATTATGGTCTTGGAGAGTTGCCTTGGGTACTGAGAGTTGGTATTTGCCCATGTGTCAGAAGCAGGATGTGAATCGAGGTCTTCCTGATTCCAAGGACGACATCTTCTATCCCTGAATAAATCAGTATCTGATACTGGTACAATATCAAATAATTAAATTAATTTCTCAAAAATCTTAGTATAGGGAAATCAGTTTCAAGATTATGGTTAGAATCATCTCTTCTAGGCAATACAGTGAATAGAGTTCCAGGCCTGAAGTCAGGAAGACCTGAGTTCAAATTTGGCCTTAGATACTTACTCGCTGTGTGATTCTGGGCAAATCACTTAATCTCTGTTTGCCTCAGTTTCCCCATCTATAAAATGGGGATGATAATAATAGCACATACCTTGCAGGGTTATTGTGAGGCTCAAATGAAATTCATATAGAGCTTAATACAGTGCTCAGCATATAGTAGGGGCCATATAAATGGTTTTTGTTATTGTTGTTAAGTCATTTTTCAGTCATGTTTTACTCTCTGTCACCCATTTAGGGTTTTCTTGGCAGAGATACTGAACTGGTTTGCCATTTCCTTTTCTAGCTCGTTTTATAGGTGAGAAAACTAAAGCAAATAGGGTTAAGTGACTTGCCCAAGGTGACACAGCTAGTAAATGTCTGAGGCCAGATTTGAACTCACAAAGTTCTTACTCTCCTTATATAAATATTAGCTGTTCTTATTTAGCACTGCATGAGATCACTTGTTAGAGTAAAAGAGGCAGCATCATGTGGTAGGTAAGAGGCAATACTAGATCCAAGAAGATTTCAGTTACAGTTCTGCTTCTGGTAGACACTGGCTCTGCTACCCTAGGCAAGTCTCTTCTAGGCAGTTCTCTGAGAATTCTCAGAGAAGGAGCAAATCTGCATCAGTAGAGGAAGTTTTTTCACCTAAGATTTTCCATACCAATGAGATCATGGGTCATATTCCAATCCCTATAATGTCATGTGAAAAACACTGCTATGGCCATTATGCTTGGTTAATATTAGTTTGGCCAACCGATGTAGCATACTCCTAAATTATTACTTACATTTCCTTAGAAGTCTTCTATGGGCAGCTAGGTGGCACAGTGGATGGGCTGGGCCTGGAGTCAGGAAGAACTGAGTTCAAATGTGATCTCAGACACTTACTAGCTGTGTGACCCGTGACAAGTCACTTAACCCTGTTTGCTTCAGTTTCCTCATCTGTGAAATGAGCCAGAGGAGGAAGTGGCAAACCACTTTAGTATTTTTGCCAAGAAAACCCCAAATGGGGTCATGAAGAGTTGGACATGACCGAAATGACTGAACGAGAGAAGTCTTCTATGGGAGACTATGGAATTGACACAAAAAGATATGGCTGTAGTGTCCGTGGACATCTCTATGATCCACAGTGGGGGAGACAGCTTGTGACATTTCTATATGACGTGATTGGAATTTTTCCCCTAAAGGCATGCTGTGAGAATCATTCTTCTGAGGCCTGAACTGTGTATTATAGGACAATATTCTCTTGTATTGTCCACTAGAGGGCAATAAAATTAGTGAGGTGTCATACTCATAGAGCGGGTTACAGGGAAAGAAATTTCTAAAGTGATGTTATATGATTGTCTGAATACAAACCTAAACAATGGTTCAACTTGTTTTCGATGCAACTTGGAAAACAAAATAGTTTTTTTTTAAAAATTGACTCATGTCTTACCCAAACTGGTGAAAATTTAAAAAGTCAATGTTTATTGTTTTTCTACTTTCATGAAATATAAATGGATTCAGATGGAATTTTACAGAGATATACAAGCCTATTTCCCCCTGTCTTTTATTATTTGTTTTTGTTTGATCATGGTTGGATGCTAATAGAGTTATAGGCAGAGTTATGGCAATAGATGGAGTAGTGGATAGAGCGTGTGTGTGTGGTGTCAGAAAGATCTGAGTTCAAGTCTGGCCTTAGACACTAGCTAGTCTAGGCAAGTCATTGTTTTCAGTTTCCATATTTGTAAAATGAGGATAATCATAGCCCCTATCTCCCAAGGTTCTTGTGAGTATCAAATGAGATAACAACTGATAAATGGAAGTTATGTATAGAATGATTTTACATATTATTTATGTATTTGTGTCTAATGGTAGTCATCTCTAGGGAGGGTGGGGAAGAAAAAAAATAAATTTACATGATTATTATATATTTAAAAGATATAACAGTATATAAAAGTATATAACAGATATGCAGTTTCATGTGCAATTATCTTTTTAAAATTATATTGCATTATGGAAATGTTTGTTTTATTTGATAAATTAAAAACAAAATAAATAAAACATAAAAAAATAAAGTAAAATGTTTTCATATAAAAGTTCCTTAGTGTAGTGGTCAGCACATAGTAAATGCCATATAAATGCTATCTGTTATTATTAGCTACTATAGAACTTCCAGAGCTGGAAGGGATATTAGAGGTCATCTAACAACTTTTCTGTCTTATAAATGAGGAAGCTGAGTCATGAACAAGTAAAGTGATTTTCCCAGGGCCACAAAACTAGTAAACAACAGAATTTCAGGCTAAAACCAGACGCCTTTCCTTAAACCACCACTTCCTCTAGACTTCCTTTTTTTTTTTTTTTTTTTTTTTTTGTTGAGTCCCACCATTCTTCTAGACACCCAGGACTTGATCTGTCACAGTTTTTTATTCCAGTTCCTCCTTTATCTTCCACATTCAGTGTCTCCAAAACCTATTGGTTCTTTCTCACAATCTTAATTCAACATATATTTTTTACGTTCTTACCCACCATATCCAAGACACTGGAGATAGAAAGAAGAAAAAAGGCCCAATCCCTGCTCCTCAGGAGTTTACATTCTACTAGAATTGGGCCTCTTCATCTGGGGTCCACAGATTCCCCACCCCTAGGGATCCATGGAGAAATTTCAGGTTAAGGGGAGTCTATACACCTGGATGAGAAATGACATAATTTCAATATAAATGGTTTCTTTGTAATCCTATGTATTTTATTTTATGCGCTTAGATTGTTCTGTGGAGGATCCAGAGATCTTACCAGACTGCTCAAAGTGTCCAAGATATAAAAAAGGTTAAGAAACCCCATTTACCAGAGGGATCTGACATGTGCCCAGGTAGTGTGTGAGGAGGACAAAGGACACACACACACACACACACACACACACACAAGTGTCATAAGAGACTTCTTTGAGGTAGAGAACATGGAAGAAACACAGAAGACCACAAAGAGGGTGACACCTGAGTTGACCTCTGGTGAAAAGTAGAGATAAGAAAAGAATTCATTCCAGTCATATTCAGATTTACATGAATGAATGTGTGGAGGCAGTTAGAGTGTGAGGAGTGGTCCAGTTTGTCTGGAATGTAATATGTGCAAAGGAAGGAAACAAGTAATTATGAAGTACCTACTATGTATTAGGCACTGTGCTAAGCACGTGGCTTCCTTCAAGTCCCAGCTAAGATTCTATCTTATAAAGGAAGTTTTCTTGATCTCCCTTAACCCCTCTAGCACCTCCCCTCTGTTGATTATTTCTTCTTCATCCCATACATAGCTTGTTTGTACATATCTGTTAGCATGTTGACTCCCTTATTAGACTGTGAATTTCTCAAGGGCAAAGACTGTCTTTGGCCTTTCCTTATATCTTCAACACTTAGCAGAGTGTCTGGCATATCGAAGGCACTTAATAGATGATTATTGACTGGCTGACAACAACCCTGGGAGGTAGGATCTATATTTTTCTTCATTTTACAGATAAGGAAACTGAGGCAAAAAGGTTTTTTGTTTGTTATTTTAGTGATTTGCCCAGATTTGCACAACTAGTCAGTGTCTGAGGCTGGATTTCAACTCAGGCCTTCTTGACTCTAGGCCCGTAGTTCTAGCCTCTGAAAACGACAGTAATATGAATTAGGGTTGGAAAGGTAGTTTGCAGTTGTTGTGGAGAGTCTTAAATGCTAGGCATATGTACCACCTATAACTAACTAACCAGGTACAGTTTGTTATATAGCTATATATATGTATATAGTTATATATAGTTATACATAGACATAGTTATATACATGTCTTATCTCCTTTTCTAGACTGTAAACTCCTCGAGGGCAGGGAGTATGATAAAGACTAAGGGATCTTGCATTCCCTCAGTACCTAACACAGTTCTGTTTGCATAGTAGTCACTCAACAAATAGCTTTTGTGGAAGTGAGTGAACAAATGAATGGCTAAAACTCAGGTTTCCTTACTCTTAGTCCAACGAGCTTCTGCCATGTTGTCTCATGATATGGGTGTGGTCCAGATAGCTTTGTTTGGTTCCATGGTCATGAACTGAACTTACATCCTCAGCCTGGAAAGGCAGGCCATTGCATACCAAGTTTGTGTCAAACTGGAGGAGATATATATAGTCTTAGAGAGATACCTAGGATACTAAGAGATTAAACAAGTTACCCAGGGTCATACAGCCAATATGTATCAGACATAGGACTTGAATCCAGGTCAGTATATCCTGACTTAGAGGCCAACTCACTATCTACTATGCAGTGTTATCTCTCAAGGTATCTTATACTGAAGGTGTTATAGCTAGGTTTTTTGGAAGTGTTTAATGAAAAGGACTCTTTCCAAGGCACTCTGCCAGTCTTTCTTTAATTAATAGTATGAAAATTGGGATTCATACTACATGCCTCCAAAGGGTAGATATATATAAAATTCTTAATATTCTTAGTTGGTGTTTATATTAATGCACAGATAAGTTCACTAATCCTTGGTTCAAGGGCCAGCTGAAAGAACTGGCCTGTGTCCATAGATGGATTTGTGTGTGATTCCCTATTAAACTCTACCATGCAAAAAGTATTTTTAATATTTAAACAGATGTTCTCCTTTGTCCAAAGAACATTACAAACTTGGAGAAAAACCACGTTCAGGAATTGATTTGCATTTGTAATAGATCATTCTTAGGAAAAGCCCAAACAAAAAGGATGTAGGCTTCTTGATTAGTCATATAATTAAAGCTTCTAAGGTGATTATGATGCAAATAGTTTTTTTAAAAAGAGAAATATTTTATTTATCTGAAGATGTGTTATCTGCATGCAAATGACTTTAATGAAATATAAATAGCCTTTTTTATTATCCCATGACCTTTTTTCTCAGGGGATAGGGACTGGGCCCATGATTTCATTGGTATAGGGAATGAAGACTCTTTCTACCAGTGTAGAGTGGCACCTTCTCTTCAACATGTAGTGGGGGTTCTTAACTTTTTTTGCATCATGTATCCCTTTGGCAGACTTGTGCTATGGAATAACATTTACTGTCTGCATTCGTAATAGAAAGTAGTTCTAAATTTCATTTAGAAGTTGGCTGTGAACTTAAGAGATTTGCCCAGTCTCACTGCTAGTATATGTCAGAGGTGAGACTGGAATTCAGTGAGAATGTCTTTCTGGTTTCTAGATCACCAATATGTCCACTAAACCACACTGCCTTTTCACAGGGCTCATTTTAATCCCTTGACTCTGACAACAGAGGTAGTGTGGTATGATGCATAGAGGGCTAGGCTTGGAATCATGCTGGCAGAAATTCAAATCCCAATTCTGACACTTATTAGCTGTGTGACTGTGGGCAAGTCACTAACCCTCCCCGAGCCTCAGACTACTTAAGACATCTACAGAGTCACAAGCAGGTTGAGGTCTTTCTCAGTCGAAAACTCTCTCTGCAACTGGGCATGAGTGAAGGACCACAGACATTCTGTTCTTTGATTTTTGTCTGCCCACACACCCTGACATCCAGTCATATAACCCAGTATATCTTCCCAGATGTAATAAGACAGTAATTTAACCCCTCTCTAGATTTAGCAGGTCTAATAATATCGATTTTTAGAGGGGGAAATATCACCCTTGAATGGAAGAAAAAGGCCTAATGTGTCTGGATTTATGATCTGGTGGTTTGCCAGAAGGCTTCCAAGTACAAATAGAATTTATTTACTCAGTAACACCAATTTATCTGGATTGAAGTGTCTCTGAAGCAACTTCCTCACAAAAAATACAGTTGAGGATGATAAAAGCTTTCTATAGGTTTTTCTGGTGACCCTCAAATCTCTACCTCCCCCCGCCCCCTGCCCCTTTACTGCTTTAATGCTTTTCTGGGTCAGATCTCAGCATTCTTCCCATTACTGTTCTCACTCCCTGCTTTTAACTTCTTTCCTCCTCAATTCAATTCAACAAACACATGTCAAGTCTCTACTATGTGCAAAACAATGTGCAAGGTGCTGGAGATATACACAGATAAACAAACACAGACAAACATATGATCCCATGGACCATAGCACACCAGTACTGTCCGTGGGATTTTCTTGGCAAAGTTACGATTTGCCATTTCCTTCTCCACTGGATTAAGGTAAACAGAGGTTAAGTGACTTGCCCAGGATCATACAGTTAGTGTCTGAGGCTGGATTTGAACTCAGGTCTTCCTGACTCTATGTTCCTCACATGGTGACTGACCTTCAGTTGCTGATTCTCAATGAATTTACATTTATCCCTTCCCCATTGAGGAGGTTAGAGGAGCAGCGGCCCCACGATCTGGAAAATCCATGTAAAATTTTTTGGCTCTCCCTTTGCACCAGAGAAGAAATCTGAATTATTCTGCTATTAAAAGATAAAATATGTTTGATGTTATATAATACCATATATTCTGCATTTCTGAGTTTGTAAACTTTTTCTGCATTATCTGCTGGCCTCCTCATTGTCTGCAGCTTCTGCAAAACTCTCCCAAAATTCCCATTTAATTTCTTATGCCAACCTGAAGTATATCAAAACCACTATGGGGAAAGTCTGATGTGGAAGGGATAACTGTACCTGGACTGGTCTTCATAGTCTCTTTCTAGGTCTACAGTCTTTCCACTTAGGTAGGACCTGCCAAAGATGCTTTGCAGTGGTATAGTCTTTGAGAACCCAAGTTTGCCTCTGTGTGATAAGTATTATAATCATTTAAAGAATATTTATCAATGCTGCCTTAGGCCCTGGAGATAAAATCAGTTAGCCAACTAGCATTTTACTGGCACCTACGGTATGTCAGGTACTACAGTAACTGCTGGATGTAAAAATAAGAGTGAAAACAGTCCCTGCCCTCAAGGAGCTTCCCTTCTATACAGGAATCAGCATGTACACATCTAACTGTATCCACATACAAAGTAAAGACAAGTCAAATTTAATGGGGAGGAACTAGAAGCTCAGGGACGGCTTCGCATAGGAGGTGGCCTGCTGGGCACTGAGCTTTAAGTGAAACAATGATCATAATAGGGTTTTAGTGATGCTCATGCACACATGTTTCTGTTCAGAAAGGAGCTGAACTTTGTTCTGTCTTTTTCTAGTTCGAGCTCCAGTGGTTGCTGATTCATTGTGACCCTCTGAGACCCAGAAGAGAAACTTGCCATGAACTTCCAGTCCGGGTAAAGCTAGGGCACTTTCCTCTTCCTTCTCCTCTTTACCTTTCTGGTTGCTGCTCTCCCTTAAAAAGTTAGCTACATATCTTTATCCACCTGATCCAATTAAGGTCATACAGAAAGCTCAAACTCCAACCCCCAGCCTGTCTTTCAGGAACCACTTTGACATAACCCCTGGCTGGCATTTTGGTGTTTTCTTCTGAATGCCCAGCAAATCTGTCCAAATGCACAGAATATTCCCTTTGTGTGCCATTTTTTTCTTAAAGCTTATCCCTGGTAGGCTTCGCTTGTCATTTTCATTAAAGCTGAAGGTAAAACTGAATGCTTAGGGCAGCTGTGGTGAGGACATAGATGCCAAGACTGGGAGGGCCATTTATGGAATTGCTCCAACCTGAGGCTGCCTCTGCAGAAAGGGTTAAAGGGGACTGTTGTCATTCTATCCTGCCTCGCCCCAGTCTCCAGGTTTCCTCCAATCCTGGTGACCCTCCTCCAGGATCATTCATAAACAGAAGAAATAGACGCCTCCAGCTACTGATTTACCTTTGCTGTTGGTGTCCCGGGCCTTTTGCTTTGCAGACCTGTGGGTAGGGGTGGCAAGTTAGGGTGCCGATGGGGGCCACTGTGTGTGTCTTGTGGGTCTAAAAATCCAGCAGGGGCAAGAGGGAGGACAGTGTAGCCCGTGGATTAGCCAGAGAGGTGGTGAACATGGCTATTGCTGCCCAGGACCAAGGGCCCTTCCGTTTTTGGGTCTTTCTGCACTTTCTTTGCTTGTGCCTGGCTCAAGTAAGTTCTTGTGTGACTTGTCTAATCAATTTCTTACTTTCTCATATCTTTCTTCTGCAGCCAAGCCTGAGCAATGGGGAGGTAAGTTTGGTCACTAGGCATGTGGGTATTGTTTTGTTCTGCTTTGAAAACTAAAAAATTAAAAGGAAGGTGATCTGGAAGACCTGATGAGCCCTGATAAGTGCAAAATGGAGAAGAGTACCAGAGGATGTCCCTCATAGCTGGTCCAAGGCTAGGGATCATCTCCTCTCCTTCCATCAAACTCAGCTGTTGCTGCAGTCACCAGTCCTGTAGCTTTTGTGGTTTGTGCTAGGGCAGGGGAGGACTCAGTATCCTCTGAGCCAGCTGCAAGTCAGGCAGATAGCCCTCACAGGAAACCCTAGAGGTTCAGGAAAGAAGTTGGTGGTATTGCATGAGTGCATAGTTGTTGTTTTTTTAATTTAAATTATATTACGGCTCATCAGAGTTATGAAGCAGATTCCCTAAGTGCAAATGTAGGACATCTGGCTCTAAAAAAGGAACTGAGGTTAGAGTCCCCTCCTTTCAGTTCAAGGTAAGAGGTAAAGAGAGGGAGCTTTGAAAGATCTAAGGCTGACACTGGGCAGCCAAGTCTTAAAGGCATCTTCCTGCAGACTCTAGCTCTAGCCTAACTGTCTACTCCCTCCTCTTCTACTGGGGATGGGGGATGGGGGTGGGTGAGGGTAGTGAAGGTTTGAGGTTTCACTTACAAAGCTCCCATTGTAACCTGCCTGGCAGATGGAGCTCTGAAATCATGAAAACAGAATTTGCTTTGACCAAGTGTAGTTAGGAGGTTTTTATTAATCACAGCAAAAACCTCCCCCCACCCCATGCTTTTAATATTTCTACTTTATAGCTACATATGTACACAGTTCCTGTATAAGCTAACCTTGTTTTGCTAGATATAAAAAGTACCACTCCACTGTGAAGCCAAATGCAGTTTTCAAGGCAAGGCAGAATTTCTCCAAGTTCCCTGGAGACTGTATTTCCTAGCTTACTCCCTTAACTTTATCTTTCCGTTAGCAGTAGTTTCCTCCCCCATTCTACACTGTATAATCAAAGAACAGGATTAAAATAAATTCAGTTTGCAAGACAAAGGTTATAGGTTGATCTGAGCTTTTGTCCTTATTGTGGAGATTTTTTTAGAATCTGGTTAGAGAATTTTAACTCAAACACACAATCAGTTTTTGATTAAGGTCAGATATCAATGAGCCCTTCCTTTTTCATTTGAAAATGATGTAAAAGAGGTAGGATTCATTGCACGTTCATTCAACACACAACCCTTAGATGGTAACTCAAGACTCATTTATCCTGAGTCCAGATCACTTGCTGTGGAAGACCCAACTAGGTAGCGACTCCGCCCAGAACATTGCTTTTAAAATGTGGTGAATAACCAGTCAGGTAACCTGTAAGGAGCCTGGTACTCAGCTGTCCTGGAGCCCAGGGTTTGCCTTAGGACTCAGAGGCTCCTGTGGGCTTCAAGTTGGGCTGGCTTGGTTGGGAGGCAAGTGTGGAGGTGGGGGTATGTACCAAGGTGCTCAATTCTCTAAATTGTTCTTTGTGTACCCTCCTTCACTAGAGAGGTCCCCCGGGTCCTCAAGGGCCTCCTGGTCCTCCCGGTCCCCCAGGAGTTCCAGGCATCGATGGTATTGACGTAAGTGTCTTCTCTGGCGTGGGGGAGGTTGCCCCATTCTGTGGCCAGGAGACCATCAGGACTCCCTTCCCTGGTCCTTCCCTTCCTTAATCACCTCCCAGAGGATTCTGTAACTGAAAGGCTGTAGGATGGGTCCACGGGTTGTTACTCCTAAACTTCTCCAAGCAAAACAAACCAAATTTAACCTTCCCCCGCACCCCCCCCCCCCCCCCCCCCCCCCCCCCCCCCCCCCCCCCCCCCCGCCTCCCTCATCACCCTGGCTTTATTCGTGATCCATCAGTAAGAAACAACTAGCTGCAATACTGGTCTGCTGGTACGGACTGGACAGAGTCAAGTTTGTTCTGTGCGCCCTCTTGTGTGTATATGCTTTTGGGCTGCTGGTGGTGATGGATAAATTTCTGCCTCACAAGGGGCATTTCTATGGGAGAAGGTGTCACATTCCCCCACCCCTAGTCTTATTTGTACTGTGTTCCATCCACATTATCTCTTCCCACTCCATGTCCCTGGACAACCCGTTTCCTTGAAATCGTGTGCAATCTGGATTTGGACAGTGCCCCAGGTCACTTAATGAAACCTCTCTCCATTTTTTCTCTTGGTCTAGGGTGATCGAGGTCCAAAGGGTCCCCCAGGTCCCCCGGTAAGTGAATGATCTCAATCACTGCCTCTTCCTTTCCCTTTAAAAAGACCTTGAAGCTCTACTATTTTGAAAAGTGCCTCATCTTGAGAATATCTCTCTTTTCTTCTTCTTTCCTCCACTCCCTCAGGGTCCCAACGGAGACCCAGGAAAACCAGGAGCTCCGGGCTTACCAGGCACACCAGGCGCAGATGTGAGTACATAGTTACTGACTTGGGGTAGAAGTTGCAGAAGGGTGGGCTGGAGTTGGGTTGGAGGTTGAAGGAGGTGGGACCACTGAGAGCTAATTCATGGCGAGGCTTTGAATGCCCCCTTGTGCCTGGCTTTAGTTGGCTACGTTGCAGACGGCTTTTTGACAGCTCTGGGCTGAGTGTGGGGAAAACTGGAGCATCCCTGGAAAGTGGACTCAGCCTGTGCTGGTATTTCCGCCCCTTAGAAACAGAGAAGGAATTGTGGAGAATCTCAGAACAGTTTGGCCTTTTTTCCTCTTCTGCAAAAAGAGGAACACAGAGGTGCCTTGTCTCTCTCTTACTGAACTAACTTTGCTTCCTCTTTTACCCCACTCAATGCCCAATCAATTGTCCAGTGATTCTCCAACTGACTAGTCTGAGGCAGGGAAGTGTGCATGGGTTGGGGTGTGAGGCCTTTTTTCATTGCTACCTGGGGAAGGGGATGTTTAAATCAGCATCTTGAACATTTTTGGGACTCAGCCTCACCATCCGGTGTTGCTAAAGGTTGTCTTGTTTTTTCTTTTCCTTTCTTTTCTTTTCTCTTCTTTTCTTTCTTCCTCCTTCCTTCCTTCCCTTTTCCTATTTTTCTTAAGTTCCTATTACCACAGCAAAAGGCTAAGAACTGGGGGAGATGTAAAAAAAGTTTAGATAAAATAATGTCCCTAAGAATAGAGGATAGCAACTCATATTTGTGTTTTACACAAACTCTTTATGGTTTAAAAAGCACTTTCCTGATAGACACCCAATGAGATCAGTGGTATAAGTAGCATTTTCCCCCTTTTCTAGTTTTTGCCGTTGAGGAAACCGAGGCTAAGGGGATTAAGAGACTTCCCCAAGTTACACCTAGAAAGTTTGAGACCAGGTCTGCTAATTCCAGTTTAAGTCCAGAGTAATTCTTCTGACTAAGGCTTGGTATTTACACCATTCTGAAGGAGGACAAGACAATATTGAGCTCCAGTCAGGTCTAGTTAGTTTCCTGGCTTTCCAATGAGATCCATGGCTTTGGTTTCTGGGCAGAAGAAGATGATGGAGGGAGAAAGAAAAGCTGAGTTATTATTGCAGATCCCTTGCAGGAAGGTAGGAAGAAGCCTTAGAGATTGGAGCCAGTCATAAATCCTCTTTAAGAAGAGGAATAGTAGTATCCTAATAATATTTACGAGGCATAATGGTTAGAGAACCAACTTTGCATTTAGGAATACCTGGCTCCAATTCTATTTGGATGACTTTGAGTAAGTCATTTAACCTCAGGGTCCCAGGCAACTCTCTAAGACTCTAATTTCAGGAGAAGGTGCTGAACTACATTGGCAGAGGGACTTTTCTTAAGGATACATTCTTATACCTGTGAAATTTAAAGAACCTGCCCGTGGTCATATAGTCAGTATACATCGGAGGCAGCACTTGAACCCACATCTTCCTTAGTAAGGGGCCAGCTCTTTTTCTCTCTTCCTTGCCTTTCCCCCCTCCTTCTACCTTGGGAAGAGCCAGTACCATGAAATGAAAAGGAAACCCAAAATAAACCAAGAAGACACTCCCTTACATATTATTCTCCTGAATATAATCATTGATGAAACTTGACACGACCTAGACAGAACTGAGTTCCATATAAAACTAGGAACTAACAAAACTATCCTATATCTACCTGCAAAGACTGATTCCCAGGTCCTGGAGGATCCAAGCCAAAGTAAATTTCAGATGCAAGTAGAAGTGCTTTTAGTTAACAATAATATTAGGTAGCATTTATACAGCACTTTAAATTTTTCAAAGTTCTTTACAAATACTTCATCTGATTCTCAAAATTTTGTGAGGTAGGTGCTGTTATTATCCTCATTTTGCAGGTGTTGAAACTGAGGCACACCTAGGTTAAGTGACTTGCCCTGGGTCACTTAGCCAAGTAAGTACCTCAGAATTTGAACTCAGGTCTTCCTGACTCCAAGTCCAAAACTCCATCTGCTGTGCCACCTACCTAACTTTTGGGTCCATGAGGATACCTGAGCCCCAGAAGTGTCCGGTGCCTAGGACAGCACATGAATGTAGTAGCTGCTAAGTAGATGCTTGTTGATTAAATGATCTATTTCTTGCCACCGCATGACTGCTGGGGATGGTAAATGCTTTCCTGTCCCTCTTACCTCCTGATAATTCATTTTAGGAAGTACTGCTGTTAATAGTCCTCCACTTGTCTTTAAAAACTCTAGATTAAAAAGGTGATTTTCAATCTTCAAGAACCTCTGAAGATAGACACAATTTGTTTTGATTTCAGCTTTCAGACAAGCTGCAGCTAGTTTTCCCTGAGAGTTAAAACATTTAATTAAACAAGATCTTCCCTAACAGTCAGTAACAGTGATAAATAATGCTTTGGTGGGCTGGCTCCCATCACATGTTAAAATGTTTTATTGAATGCTTTTTATGAATGCAAAGTGGTGGCATTGTGAGAACCTTAGGATTGGAGAAAGGAATGTTATATTAGTCTTTGGGTAATATAAACTCAGACTATATAGTTAATTTGATTTCAGCTCCTGCTTTGACACATAATGATACACTATATACTGAACTGTGGTCCCATAATAAAATGAAAGGGTAGTCAGCACGAGACCACTAAAGCTACTAACCCCGTTGCTTAGTGTAACAAATGATTTCTATGTAGAATGTTTTCTCTTCTGATGCAAAGATAATTTAAGAAAAAAAAGTTTCCTTCTTTCTTCATCCTCTTTGCTCTCTTTTTTTTTTAAAATGAGCATTATACAAGATAAGATGGCTTTTAAAGAACACTAATTAAAAAGTCACCAGAAATCATCTAATCTATTCCCTATACTTTCTGGTGTGGCTAAACTCAAACTCTTCCCAGGCAGTTGAAGATCATTTTTATTCTTACAGGGAAAGGAGCCTATAGCTTCACCATAACCCGTTTCCAAGTTTAATAGCATACTACAGAAAGTGAGACCTAGCTTATAAAAACCAAGGTCTCCCACTGTATCTAGGGCTATTGCCAGTTGTCCTGACCTATGTCTTGCCACTGGACTCCACTGACTTTGGAGAGAGTGAGGCTGATGACTTTGCATAGCCCTTCCTTGCTTAGATCCAATTCCCTTGCAAGTCAAGACATCACCCTCCTCATGTCATAGATCCTCTTCAAGAATGAAGAACCACAATAGCAGCACAGGACAGTGGGAAGAGCGTTAGATGTGGAATCAAAAAACCACGGTTCAAAGCTTGCCTCTGTTACTGCCTATGTGGCCATTGGCAAATCACTTGACCTCTCTGAACCTTTGATATTCCTCCTGTGTAAATTGAAGGGGTTGGTCTAGATGGCCTCTAAGGTTCCTCCTTTCTGGCTTTGTCTCTGAGATCCTATGAATTCAAGAAATTACCTCCTTAAGCATGATTTCTGCCACGCTTTCCTCTTTATTCTTTTATCCTTACTAGAGAGGGAGAACGGCAAATGGCCCTTGGATAATGAACTTGAGTTATGTATTTCTTCTTTATTAATTGAAAATTTGGGGGGAAAACACAAGTTAGCAAAGCAGAATGCTGATGGACATTGTAGCTAGTGACGGTCATGGAAGAGTCTAAGCACATACTGGGGATTTGAAATGAGGGGCAAACATCAGGTTGTCAGATAACATCATGCATGTAAAATGCTTTGCAGACTTTTGAATGGGGAGAGAGTAAGCATTCATTCAGTGCCTATCATATGCTAAGCTGCTTTACAAATATTATCTCATTTGAGATTTATAAAAGTACTACATATATGTAAATCCTATTGCCTCTTTGGAACTCTGAGGTGGTTTTGAGTTCTTGAAGGTCACACCAACATAGCACAACCCTGGCATGTTGCTTCAAACTAGAAAGGCGTTGTCAGTCTGAGCTCCAACCTACTCAAGTCTGGAAAGACTCGGGGGTAAAATGTTGGCCACCAAGTGATAAATTTGGAGGGGGTCACAGCAGTGTATGAAACCATCTATAAAGGTATGGAGGGGTTGTGATCTGTGTCAGTGAAGGGACTATCCACATTGAGTGGGGGAAGCACAGCAATGTATGAAATTACATACAAAAGCATGTTGTTATCTATATCAGTGAAGGATCTATCCAAATTGATGAAATAGCAAATCTGTTGAAGTTGAAATGTTAGAATGGTTCAGATGGATTGATCGACCTCTCTCTACTTCCATTTTTATTTTGTAAGTAGGGAATGCTAATTCTTTATCATTAACTGAGTATTTGAGATTCATGGAATTATATTGCTGATTGAATGATTTATTTTTGGTAGGTGCTATTATATGACATATAATATTTAATATATGTATTATTATAACAACATACAATATTACATACATTATTATATTTAAAAAATTGTGCAAACTCCCCCAAAAGACATATATATGTATATACATATATACACACATGTCCATATATATACACACATATGCATGTACATAAATATAATGTCTTTCTTGGGATATATATATATACATACATACATATATATATGTATATATATAATTATTTCAGTCTCCTTCATAACATCCCTCTGAAGCAGGTATGATTAGAATTCAGTTTGGATTGAGAGTGCTTGGATTCTAGACAATCTTTTCTTTTTAGTAGTACAAGAGATGTGTGTTACAAAGTCCTTGCTGGTTGTACACATAAGCTACAGACTCCTTGACAGGCAAGACTTACTCTGAATCCTTGTACATATGTACAAATAGTGTGACTGGTAGGTAGTAACTACTTAGGGTCATAAGTTATGTGTAGGATTTGGAAAGTTTATGGTAAGAGTTAAAAATCAGATGGGAGCAAGAAAAATCAAAGAAATATAGAATATTGAACTGGAAAAGACTGTAGAGACCATCTTGTCCAAGTTGCCTCTCTCATTTTTAGATGACAGAACTGAGGCCCAGAGATGTAAAATAACTAAGCTCCCACGAGTAGTAAGTTACAATTCTGGCATTTGAACCCATAATGCCACAGTACCTATCTATCTATGGCATAAACCTTCCAACCTCTTCTGAGCTAGATTGTAATTGTCAATCTTTAAGGTTCTTCCATTGCTAAATTCTCTGACCCCATGGAGAATCTAAATTGAAATGAATTGTAAGCTGTAAATATCTGTATCTGATTACATCTTAATTTCTTGAAAACCAAAGCCACCACATCAAGGATAATGTACTTTAATTAGATCCATTAGGGAGACTCTTTTTATGGATAGATGCTTTTATATGTACAGTCAACCAAGTTTGTGATCTTGGGATCTTTTAACTTCAGCAAAAGGACATCTTGGCAGTTCATACCAATGACTCATACTCTCTTAGGTTTTTCTTTGAAAACTAGGATGTAAATTTATTCAGCATACAGAATTAACATATATGTATATATTAATCCTACTTTGACGTGTAGACATAGCTGTGATCTCATTGATGTCGGTTATTCCTCCAATGGTGCAGATCTATCCATCCATTCCTTCTTAGTTCATGTAACTCTTTTCTATGCCTTCTCCAAAATCCTCTTCTGGGAGGCTATCCAATGCACTAAGTAGTTTCCCCTAGATTTCTTGACATTGTGTGTGTTCATGTCATATATGTGCTGTCCTCTAAAGAAGATCATTGATCTGGAGTTATAAGAGTTCATTCAGAGTTCATTTAGTTCCTCCCTTTCACTTTATAGAGAAGGAAATTGAAACTCAAGGAGGTTGCCTCAGGACACAATTTTTTTGGCATGAGAGGTGGGATTTGAATCTAGCTCCTCTGACTCCAGAGTCAGTGCTCTTTCTACCCTACCACCTTATCTCCTATTCCCTGCTGTCGTTACATGCCTGGTTTACCTCTTTTTCTGGTCATTCTCCTATGATTATATCCTTTATGCTGCTTGTCCTGCACAATTCTTTGTTGGTCACAAGGCGGCCCACTCAGAACTAGCATGAGCCTTCCCATTGTCCTTTGGTTGATGCACAACTTTCATTTTTAGGGTATTGTAGTATTATTCCATGATATACAGGTATATGGCACCTTTGGAAGAATATTCATGTTAAAAAGATGGGCTTTTATTTCAGAGAGAAGCTTGGGGTCATTCGAAGTATAGCTCTATTTTCCAGAGTCCATCCAGACCAATGTCTTCTTCCTATGATGTTCTGGGTCCAATTCAACATCTATCCTTAGTGTCTCTTGAAGATATAGGTGCTGATGGATCAACTCTATGGGCTTGACTGTATATTATAGTCTGGACAACGGACTTTTTCTTTTGTGGATATTTCAACTGAATTTTTTCAAGTGATTATGGATCTCATTCAGGAGACCACTGGGGACAGTTCAGTTCAAAGACAAATATGCACTGAAAATCAAAATGGGAATTTACTTAACCAGATAACTACTTTTCATTAGCAACTTTGCTTTAATGATATAATAGTAAACCGCGCACATATTATGGGAAGCAGAGAAGGTATCAGTTTTTCTCCAAACCAAAGAGAGAAGAAAGCAACACAAAATCACCTTTTCCAAAAGAAGCAGCAATGAAAATAAGAAAAAACAGAAGAGTAAAAATTAAAAGAGAGCAGGAAGAAATCAACTCATTGATCAAAAAGCATTTGTCAAAGCTCCCCGTTGCCTCCAAGATAAAATATAAAACCGTTTCACTTTTAAACCCCTTTATAACCTTGCCCATTCCTGCTTTTCCACTCTTCTTACAAGTCATTATCCTCCATATACTATTTGATCCAGTGTCATTGACTTCCTTGCTGTTCCTCAACACAACACTCCATCTCCTTGACCCCAGGCCATTTTCACTGGCTGTGCCTCATTCTTCGAGCTCTCTCCCTACTCATCTCCATCTTTGGCTTTCCACAAATCTTCTCTGAAGTCCTGCCCTCCCTCACTCAAATTCAATTCATTTGCAAGTTATGTCATCATCTTCCTGATATCACGGGCCTCTTTGAGAGTGAAGGACAAACCATATACAACCACAACCTCTAAAGTTCACCTTCTACAGGAAGCTTTTCCCATTCCTCTTTAATCTTAGTGTGTTCCCTCTGAGATTATCTTCGTCTTATTCTGTATATATCTTGTTTGTACATAGCTGTTTGTATGTTGTCTCTGTCATTTGATTGTGAGCTCTTTGAGAGCGGGATGGTTTTTGCATTTCTTTTTGTCTCCAGCACTTAGGAGAGTGTCTGAAACACAGTAAGTGCTTAATAAATGCTTGTTGACTTGACTTACAATGTGCCAGGCACTGTACTAGGTGCTGGGGATACAAATATCAAGTGCGTGCATGCATGCGTGTGTGTGTGTGTGTGTGTGTGTGTGTGTGTGTGTGTGTGTGTGAGAGAGAGAGAGAGAGAGATTTCTATTTTACACATATATGTGTCTGTGTGTATGCACGCAACACATATTTATATTTCAAGCTTTAGAATATAGAGATATGTGTCAACTCTTACTTTCCCATGGTAGGGATATATAGAAATAATCTTTGTTCTAACATAGATCTTTCAGTTTCAGTCACTTTTTCAAGGCATTTGTTTATTCTCTACGTATACATGTTAGATAGCTGAGCAAAAGATGACTCCAGGGTATGAAGATGTGGTCTTAACAAGGACCAACCTAATTTACTCTGGAATGGGGTGGGGAGAGACTTGTGGGGATTCACTCTAGGTTGTATTTTGCCAAATTCTGGTCTTGAATTACAGACTGACTTTGCATAGCTTTTCTGGGCCTCTTTTTAAAAATTCCATTTTGATCCTGAGTAAAGTTATAGTTCCAGAAATGTCCATTCCTGTAATATATTTTCATGCTATTTAAGAGGTATAATAGTTAGACCTCTGACTAACCATGTGGGGAACTTCCCCTTTTATAAGAATGATGTATTTCTCAGAAAACTTCTGCCTTTTACCTTTGTGAGACTGCTTCTCCAATGCTTTCTCTCGCTACTGTGTATCAACCCGAGACTGACTCAATAATAGTCTAACGTGGTACTCAGAACAATTATTATAGCTTCATTATTTCTTTTATGAGCGTTTCAGCAAGCATCCACTAACAGGTGAAAGGGTTGCGTCTTTGAGAATTCACCTCTATTGGTTTTACAATATTTATACATAGGACTATGCTTATAGGTAAGTTAGAATGAGTGACATTCTTGTACCAGCCATATTTGGTCCCTGGATTATAAAATATATCTTATTTTACACATGCATTCTCAAGAAAAGTATGATTTATTTGGGTAAAATTAAGATAGCAGTTTTGATGTTATAATAGAACTCAGCAAGTGGCCATTTATCCTCTTGCCAAATTATAATCTTGTAATTAGATTACAGAGCTTAAAAAAATCAAAGAAAGCTTGTCAAAAATTCTTGCTGTTCTGCTTGTCTGATTTTTCTCCCCTTTGGTAAATGTCCAGTAATTAACTTTATGAACTCAAGTCTTTCCCTTTTCATTTCCTTTATCTACGTGATTATTACAGAAAATTAATTGCTGTGGAGAAGTATAAAGTAACAAGCAATGAAATAAATTTCAAAACGAATTAATATAAAAGCACCCTCCTCCATGCCTTTAGGCAGAGAACATGAAAGGTTTAAAGTTTTTTTTTTCTTCTTAATGATCTTCTATTTAGGTATTGCTTTCAGGCTTTTCAAGGGTTCTCTTACACTACCACCTGACTCCCAAGTTAATGTTGCTTAATAAATTCTGTTAGAAACTGGATAATAGACGATTCTCAGAATATATTATTTGCTCGTTAGTTTTTTACTAAGTCAAAATTGTTACAATTGTTTTATCTTATTTGCCAACCAATAACTATGAATGAATAAAAATAAAGTCGAAAAATGGAAAACACTAAACTAAATTTTAAATGCCATGCCAAATATAGAAATTTAGACAGACACATAATTGACCATGTTTTTCTAAATTCAGCTATACTTCAATAATCAAGAATTAACTGAAGTAAAGAATAACAATTTTCATTTGTATAAATATCTTATAGTTTACAAAGTGCTTTATGTATCTAAATACATATAGAATGCTGGATCTGGTGTCAAAAAGACCCTAGTTCAAACCTGTTCTCAGGCACTTACCAACTGTGTGACCTTGGGCAAGTCACTTAAAAAACACTTTGTCTGCCTCAGTTTCTTCATCTGTAAAATGGAGATTATAATAGCACCTACCTCCCATGGTTGGTAAAGATAAAACTAGTAAAGTGTTTTTGCAAACTTTAAAGTTCTGTATAAGTGCTAGCTAGCTATTATCTCATTTGACTCTCATAATAGCCCTCTGGACAAGTTGCTTTGGTATTATTTTCATCTACATTTTACAGATCAGGGTACTGAGACTCAGACAGGTTGAGTAATTTGTGATCACACAAGTAGGTGTTAATGGTGGGATTTGAACTCAGTTCTTTCTTGACTTTGGATCTAGTCTTCTCTCCATTATACCATAATGCTCCTCAGTACAAGGAATCTGGGATGATGATGAGGTATCTAAAAATCATAGTACATACGTAGAATTTCATAACAATAGGTTTAAGCTCTGAATCCAAACAGGATATGTTGAGCATGAGAATGTGAATTAATAGCATGTGAATATGTGTATTCACATTTCACAGGATTTAGAGTTGAAAAAACCTTAGAGGAAATCTAGTACATCTCCTCTTTTTACACACGAAGAAACTGAGGTCCAGTGAGAAGTTCCTTGCCTTAGTTTGTACAGCTGGTTAATGACAGAGTCAGGATCTGACTCAACATCCAGTCACCTTCCACCAATGAAAGGAATGTAGACTCTGGCGTGAATGATACATTACAACCAAAAGGATAAATAAATGTACTCAAGCATTACTTTTGAGACTCTTATATATCCCTTGAACCATGAATGTTCTGTCTAGAATGCAATTACATTTTATTTAGCACAAATGAAAGGTGGTAAATGCACCAGATTTCTATGTGGTAATGACAGCAATTTATAGAATCTCTTCTGAGGAGCTAAAAATATTTTTGAAACATTTCATTAAACTCAAAACATTATTGTGAGTAGGGAGATGGCAAGTGTTCAAATATCATTTCCATTTTACAAATAGAGAAAATAAAGTACAGTTGCTAGTTGAATGGTGGAGCCAAGACAAGCATGTATATTCTGCATGGGACCATACTTAATTATGAAAGCTTTTATGTCATAATGAATAATCCATGATAATATTTACAATGTGGAGATACAGGGAAGCAACAAAATATAGCTTATGTGTTGAGCATTGTGATAAACTAGTACACTGGACCAGAAAGAATTTTTTTGAATATAGAAGACAAAAGATTGAATTGGTCACAATGTCCTTGTCGAATCAAAACTTATTAATAGATAATTTCACAGTCCATAAACAGGCAAAAGTCATTAGAATTTGCTATTCTTTGAATAAAATATGGAGTCGTATTTCTGTGAAGCTATTTGTACTATTAATTTGGAAACATCATAACAATATTTAATTCATTTAAATAGAATTACTTGCATAGCAATTTACCAAAGAATTATATGAAATAACATTAACATTACATGTATCATTTTGTAAGGGCTTGACAGGACCTGATGGATCACCTGGTCCAGTTGGTCCAAGAGGACAAAAAGTAAGTTAACCTTTTATTAAATGTTTAAGATTCATTCTTTGGAAAATTTCCTTAAGTATTTCAGTTTAGTAGTTTTCAAATAATGGAAATAATCCTATTGAGGAAGAAATGTATTTGAAAAGCACTCAAATGATTTTTCATTTATAAAGATGCCATCATATCTTACATAGACAAGCCTTACTCCCCAACACACCTACCAACTCCCACACAACAAATACATCTGCACATATCCACATTTGTACATATTGTATGGAAAATCTAAATAAAAAGAAATTATTTTATGTTTTTAGGGAGAACCTGGGGTCCCAGGATCACGTGGATTTCCAGTAAGTACAATATTTTAAAAATTATAGGAATGAATTTAAAGCCTGATAATGTTTAATTCTGCCTCTATGATATTCCTGGTGAAACATTTTACATAGAAATATAGTTAAAGTTTTGACTGGTAAAATAAATATTCTATAGCAATTAATTGCATGGGATTAAGTGGAACACCACCCTGAAATTCATTCTAATGAGATTTTACTTCTGTCTGTGAGTGGAATAATTCTGGAGAAATTTAAATGTGCAGTATAAAGTGCATAGATGTACAATACAGTATTCAGGGGTTGATTGGTTACTATTCAGTCTTCTTAAGTGCTCCTTTTCTAGGAAATCCAATCTTTTCTTATGGAAGAAAATCATTCTTGTATAGCTGCACAAGAGAAAAACCATACCCCATGATAAACCAAGAGCAGAGGTCCAATAGTCATGAATAAATTGTGGTAACCTCCCTACATCTTGGTTTTAACTCTAATGAAAAACAGTTTTCCTGGGAGTTCTTATCCTGTTCTCAGACTTGTCATTTCCGCATTGTACCATTAGGCTGAGATTTACTGATGGGGCCAGGCCGTCAGCCTAGATCACTGTAACTGTGCCTCATAGAAGGAATGAGCTGGCAAACTACTTCTCATCTATTGTTCACAAATTATTATTTTTAGTTTTAAATTCTGTATTCTTCTTCCCTTTTCTCTGAGCTTCCTCTGTTATATCTTAGCATCTGTTCACTTTCCTATCAGACTTTCATATACTATCAATTATTTTCTGAAGTAAATAACTTGTACTACTTTTTCTCCAACCAAATTTCTTGATTTATAAAATTTGTAAAATCCAAATCTCTTTGTTAATTTGAAAACCACTGACTAGTAGTCAGTATGTCAACAAATATGCTTTTATTTTCTTTTTAGAAAAACATATCATTTCCGGGTTTTTATCATATAAATCTGGTTGTTCTGTATAAGAAATACGAGCAAATAAGTGTAACTTCAATAAACATTGTTACAAATGCACATCTAATGAATAACATTTTTGAAAACTCATTGCTTACCTTTTGCTCTGTCTCAACAATTATTGATTCATTATCTAGCCCCGTGCATAATGGTAACTGAGTAAAAATTCACTTAATGAAGGGACTGAATGAAGGAATGAATAACTAGACCATTCAGTTAAAATTATCAAACTAATTGCTTGTTTTACTCACTATTTTCTTTTTCAGCCTCTTTTTACCCTGTCCCTGTTACCTTACCTTCTCCCTGCCACTCTTCCACCCCTCCACTTCACCTACCCCTCTAAGAGTCCCTCCCATCCCCTACCACACACCCCCAATCACAATCCACATACCCCTCCAAAAGTTTCTCTCCATCCTCTCCTCCCACTCTCCCAAATCCCAATACACACACTCCTCCAAAAGTCCCTCCTCTATTAAAAAAAAAAACAAACTAAAAAAACCCCTAATTGCTTGTGTAGACAGCCTTCACCAACAGAATCCCTAGGGACTTTACTGGATGCTTCAGTTATGAGGATTTAAGAGAAACCCACATAACAAAAATCACCTACATTTGTCTTACATTTTATTGTTTCCAAAACCCTTTTATACACATTATTGCATTTATTTAGATCTTCACAATAACCCTAGGAGGCAGGTAGGGGACAGGCCTTTCCCCTTGCCCTTTCCTTATTTTGCAGATGAGGAAACTATCTTGCTTAAGGTCATATGGTTATATTGACCTTGGTACAGTGGTGCAGTGAGGAATGGAGCTCAGGTCCTTTGATTCCTAATGTAGCCATTATAATGGACTGCGCCATACTTTGTAAAAGGTAGCAGGAAAAAGAATCAGGAACAGAAGAGTACAGCACCAGGAGAGATCCCAGGAGAAAAAGATTAGATTGAGAAGGGAAGGGAAGAGGATGGCGCTCTAGGTAGAGTACTATGACAAAAATATCTAAGTAACACAGAACAGAGACAACATGACCTGTTTTAAGATCAAATTCAGTATGGCAAAGTGTGTGGGGGCAGGGCACTTTTAATTCTCATAACTACTGGGGCCAAAGGAGTCTGCAGCATAAATTTCTAATTATTTAAAAGGGTGGATCTCTCTTCTTAGGCACAGAAATGACTATTCTCTGCTTCATGAATGCATAGAAAACTTTTTTTATTTAGCCCAAGTCTCTTTGGAACTAACACACTGCATTCATAAGTTTATAAAAGTGAAAGCTGGGCATAATGGATAAAGAGCTGACTTCAAAGCTGAGAAGACCAGGGTTCAAGGGTCACCTCTGACACATACTGGCTGTGTGATCCTGCAAGTCACTAGATTTGTCAGCACTCTAGTCAGCCTTCTGAGACTGCAAATTGAAGATGCTGACCTGCATTAATAGAGGGAGTTTTATCACTTGGGAGTTTCCTATCGAGTAGTATCAAATTCAAAAGGAGAGATATCCCTCAGAAAACCACAAATTAACATTATCTATGTTGTGTTGCATTTTAAAAATTTATTTTGTTTAACATTTCCCAATTATATTTTAATCCGGTTCTGCTAGCACTGTGGAGTTTTGCAGACTGCTTGTGTTCTGCTAGTTTGAAACATCTCTGACCTATCCCAGTGAAAGCACAGATCCAGCTTCTATCCTATCTCATATTGTAATCATAATTATATGAAGATAAATTGCATTTGAAAACATGAAAAAATAGAATTTTAAATCATCATCAAATGTGACACCCTTATGAATGTGAATTATAGAGCTGCCAGTATTCTGTAAGCAAAATTGTATGACTTTATTTACAAAACAGAAAGAAAACATTTTAAAAGGAACATCTTGCTGAGTATTCTTCTCAAGTCCTCCTCTGCTGCCTCATTATGGTGTACAGGTGATCTCAGGTTCTTGCCAACTGAGCTTAAAGCTCTGGCAGGTTCTATTGTACTAAAAAGATTTTTTGTACTGTCCTGGCAACAGATGACAGGCCATTTGTATCATCCAAGGACGACCCCACTGCACTTAGCAACTACAGTTCTTGGCACATAGAAAGCACTTAATAAATCCTTGTTGAGTGATTGACTGCAGGGTGGTAACTGCTTTGATCACCCACAACGCATAAACATCATCTCCAAAATGAGAAGTGGTGATGATCTGTGTCATTAGAGGGAGTACCCACACCGTTGTTGGTCTTTGCAATAAAATATTGTGGAGAAAAATCTAATTGAATAGCTTATCCCCTTAGGAATACTCTAAGAACTAAATCTTTTAAAAATGAAGACTTGTTTGGCTTTCTTTGACAAATAATTCACTTCATATTTTTTAAAAAATTTAAAACATGGGCATAATATCTATTTTTGGTGGTATGGTTTATACTTTATTTCTTTTTTAAAAATTTTTTTATTCATTTTGACCTTAAATACAAAAAAACAGAAAAAAAGAATATTTCCATACATACAGCATGACATAAAAAGAGGACTCAATAGAAAACCACGAATTTCCATTTCACACTGTTTGCTTTAAAAAAAAAAAAAACAAACCATCATATAATAAATGCTGTGCATAGTTTTCAAAGCTACCCTTCTTCTCTGTGCTTCCTTCTAAGTTTTCTTTTATTTTCTGCTAGTGCACTTGTCATTATTTTTCTTCTTCCCTCCCTCCCCACCGTGCCCTAAAAAAGGCTACCATTAGGCATAAATATGTTTGTGCATATATGCATATATGTGTGAATGCGTGCATGTGTGTGTGTGCGTGCGTGCGTGCGTGTGTGAGTGTGTGTGTGTGTGTGTGTGTGTGTGTGTGTGTGTGTAAAACCATGATATACAGACTTCTATTTATCAGTTCTTTTTCTGTGTGGGTGTCATCTTACTTCATATGTCCTTTGCAGTTGGTTTGAGTATTTATAATACTCAAAATAACTTAGTCATTCAAAGTTGTTCTTAGAACAATATTGCTGCTACTTGGTTCTGCTCATTTAACTCTTCATTATTTCATGCCAATCTTTCTATGTTTTTCTAAAATTAACCAGCTTATTTCTTATAGTGCAGTAGTATTCCTTATAATTTATTTTTAAGAAATATCTCCATATGTCTATTTACATGTACATGGATAAACTATATTATATAAGACTAACAAAATTTTCATTTTTCAGGGTCGTGGTATTCCTGGACCACCTGTAAGTATCATTTTGTAGAACATTAAGCTTATTTGAAAAGGTGAGATTAGATAAAAGAGTGTCCTATATTTTGCTCTATTTAACTTTATTCCATAAATAATATTCTGCCTTGCAGTATTCTTGTTGCTAACCTCTCTTCTGATGACTGTAAATATTTCCCCATTTTGTGGCAATCCTCTTATGCTATGTGTCTCAGGGTAGAAATTTGCTTTCAGATTAGTTTATGAAATGTCTGGTCCACATAGAGTAGTTGGTCATTTATGAAATGTGTTACTATCTCATTGGGAGACCAAGCTGCCAAGGTCACATATCAGATTTTAAACACAATTTGACAAAGTATTTTTTAAATCACTGATTTCCTTTTAATGTATTGACTTTAGGGACCTCCTGGTGCATCAGGACTTCCTGGAGAGCTTGGTCGTGTGGGGCCATCTGTGAGTATCATGAATTCCTTTTTAATAAATGTTTGTTGACTTGTTAGAAGATATCAATAAGGAAGAAATTATTATAAATATCCATGATTCCTTGCAAACTTGTTGATATCAAAGTATTGTCTTTAGTTCATAATAGTGCTGGGCTCTTGGTATAGGAGTGACACTGCTTTTGTCTGCTGCCTTTTTTTCAAAATATGGTCCAGCATATCCTTATTTTCATTGTTTCAGCAATGCTTTAAAGCACTATTTCTCAATGGGTGGTCCAGAGACCAGAGGTTCATCAGGTCAAGCTATTTTCATAATAATACTAAGACATTTTAATTTCTAATATAATACACATCAATAGATATAACCCACATTAACAGAAGCTCTTTGGAGGGAATCCTCAATCATTTTTAAGAATGTAAAGGAGTCCTGAAACCAAAAGTTTGGGAACTATTGGTCTAATGTTAATACATCAGCTACTGCCACGTGAGGCCAAGTAACTTGCCAGAGGTTCTATAACTAATTAATGTCAGAATGAAGTCTCTAACAATGATTAAAATACAGTGGTGGGTTCAGCTAGGTGGCACAGTGAGTAGAGCACTGGCCCTGGAGTCAGGAAGACCTGAGTCCCAATCTGGCCTCAGACACGTGACACTTACTAGCTGTGTGACCTTGGGCAAGTCACTTAACCTCAATTGCCTTGCCTCCCACCCTCCAAAAAAAACAAACCAAAAACACAGTGATTAGAGCTCTGGGCCTGGAGTCTGGAAGACCCAAGTTCAAATTCAGCCTGAGGCACTTATTAGCTGTGTGACCCTGGGCAAGTCACTTAATCCTGCTTGCCTCAGTTTCCTCATCTGTAAAATGAGCTAGAGAAGGAAATAGCAAACCACTCCAGTGTCTTTGCCAAGAATACCCCAAACGGGGTTAGGAAGAGTTGGGTATGACTGAACAAGTCTCTTAATCCCCAGGCCAAGTTCTTTTCTTTATATCATTTATATGAAATGAAGACTTAATAGCCTGAAATTATGACCACTTATGTTAAACTATCATGAATACAATGATAATTGTAATAGCAGATATTTGTATGTATTATAAAGTTTCCAAAATACTTCAAATCCATTATCACATTTGACTTCCCTCAACAACCTTATGAGGTAGGAAGCACATATATTATTACCCCATTTTATAGATAAGGAAACTGATGCTCAGAGAGTCGAAATAACTTGCTTAAGATCTCACAACTAATAAATAATAGAACTGGAATCAGGAATATGCTGGGCCAGCTCTAACTTGGCTTGTGAGAGCTAATTGTTACATTTTCAGTTTGAGTGTTTATAGCTTGGAAATGGACAAAGCCACAAATTAGGACTTGGTTTATTGTTTTGTTAATTGTCTAGACTTAAGAAAGGGTTAATAACGCAGATTAAATTTAAGAGTATTGTATATACATTCCCCTTCTTCCCCAGGTGATGGTTAAAACACTTACCAGCAAATCTCTGGCTGGAATTCAAATCGAAGACCTCTATATGAAAAGCCGAGGCTCATTACGTTGATCGACAGCTTCTTCCCTACCACATAGAATTACCAAAAATCATATTTATGTATATTAGGGTTGAAGTTTTGGGTATCAGATTAAAATGGATACATTGTCAAATTGAAATTCATTTTGGATTTCAGAATCCATTGAAATCTCAAGATGTTACTCAGCATACTTTATATGTGGATTGTCTTTGCTACGAAGACATATCTGTGGATAAAGAACACTTTATATATGCCAAAGTAAAATATTTAAAATATTAATTTTTATATTAAGCATTTCATAATTGTTATAGTAACATTGTATGAATGTTTAGAATTTGGAAACTCCATAAGGGCAAGGATTGTACCATGTATTCTTGACAGTACTAGCATAGTACATAATATTAGATTTGGTTAACTCTAGAGTCAAGACTGAAAGGCAGAAGGTCATGCTAGACTGGAGATGATAGGGTGGGGGAACAAGGTAGGGCAGTTGTATTAAGTCTGCTGTGAAGATGAAGAGGCTTAGGAGACCTGAGGAAGAGACAGATGGAGATGGAAATGATTCAAATTGCTGTCAGCGGCTACAGTGGAAAAAGGAAATGATATGCCATGGGTAAACTTTGGGTTCAAGACCAGTTAAAACACATTGTCATCTTCATAGCTTGCTTGGAATTTTCTAAGTGAGTATAATAACGGCTCAGGTGATGAATGGGATGTGAAAAACATTGGCATGAGGTAGGCACTAACTGCAAAGACTAATGTATTTCTCTTTTGAGGCTAATTTTTTTATGATGAAGGAAATATTTTTGTTACAACTAAGTATTCACAGTACTAGGAATATCTGCTGGTTTTATCAATAACTATAAAAATCAAATAGAAGAATTTTTTTTTCTAATTTTCCTTTGTATCAGATATTTAAATGGCCTATCCAATAGAATTGGCTTTCCTATTTTCCTCTGTTCAGATCTAGACTCATTTTATTAGCTTGAGAGGTGGAACTCATTCATTATCTTGCTCTCGTTCTGTGGAGATTATTAGATTAGGGAAGACTCATTGATTTCCTTCCTTGCTTTGAGCATTAGATGAGTTCTATGTGAATTTATGTACCTCGTCATTTCCTCTGTGTTTTGTGCCATGAATTGCCATTTGTTTAAACATTTACTTGCTTTATCCCCAATATTTAGGGTGATCCCGGGAGAAGAGGACCACCTGGCCCTCCAGGTCCCCCAGGACCTAGTGTAAGTTCTCTTAAACTTGTGAGCTTTCCATGGTCCAGAGAGTCACACTTGCCAAATGTAGTTATAAGGTGAACAAAGAAATGAGCATAGATACAAAGCATCATTATTATCCCATATGTATAACAAACCTCATTTCCCAATGTGGCTATCTATTTTCATCTCTTATCGAAGGCATGAATCCTTTGAAGATAGAAAATTATGTGAAAAAATTAATGTTTTATAGTATAAGAAAATTTTAAAATAAGTTCAAGATAAGAATGGATGGAAATTCATTCACCTTCGGTGCTCAAACCTCCTCCTTACAATGTTGGGGGGAACCCCTCAAAGTATGAAAAACAGCTACAGAGCTCCCTCAAAAGACTAGTCCCATGATTAGGAGACTTTGGATTTTCTGGGACATTCCTACATGTATCACATTGCTTTAGATTGCCATGCCTTTTTAATTGTCCAGTATCTTCATTTATTTTATTGGCAGATGCCTCTCTTGCCACCATTTGGCCGTGGATATTTGAACCAATTACATTTGTTTTATTTGAAAAGTTATGATTCTGAATATTCTATAACATTTGCTCCTTTTATTTGCTTTAGGGAACAATTGGGCTTCATGATGGAGATCCACTGGTAAGACGTTTGCTTTTATGAATAAAATTGTGCCAGTCAAGAACAACGTGTTCCTTTTTCAGGAAGCCTTTTTCATTTGGTATCTGGATGGCCAAGTAATTTGCATCCAAGCAGAGTTTCCTAGTGGATAATATAGGACTTGGCTCTTTTTCCATGCATGGAATTATTCTGTTTTTATCCCATGGCCCCACTCACAATTAAACCAATATTTATTATTTCATTGCCCCTTTTTCAGTATGATTTTCCATGACCTAGAATACCTCCCTACTGTGATATGCCCCTATGAGGATGGGCTGAGGGCAACTGACACTAAGGTCTCTGACTCATCCCTCTTTTCATTTTGATTCAGATAATGAGTCACATAGCAGCACATTTATATAATTTATAAATACATGTAAACGTATTGTTAGTACATGATAAATTTTTCTTTTTTTTTCATGATAAATTTTTCTAATGGGGTTCATTATTTTAAAAGTTTGGAGGCCATTGACCTAAGACACTAAGATATTAGAGGTAGAATCTGAATCCGGGCCTTACAGAGTCCAAAACCAGATCTCTAGTTACTACGCCATTTTCTGCCTCTTGTTTAACATACTGTTGCAACAATTCAGCTGGCAGCTGTTGTGGGGGTGAAAGACCAACACAAGCCCAACAACAAGAACACTGCCAGCGCAGGTTCTTTTGATCTGCTTTACTAAGGAAAGTAACGTTAAGGATTTAACAATCTTTCTTTAATCTAACATATACATATAAACTTAGTTCAGGAGGAAAAGCCAGTACCCTGAACTTCAGAGCAAATACAAACAAGTTTCAAACATATACAATATAAACTGACCACATAACAATTCATAGTTACCAAGAAACCATCAACATCTGGATTTAGAAGCTGGGGAGCTCTTGACAATGGCTAGCCCAGAGTCACATGCCACTCCTCCTGTGGCTAAGAGCCCCCAAGGGAGAATGCCAATCTCTGGGTTTATATATCTTGTTCAGGGTCAAAGGTGACTCACCCATGTGACCTAGAAGTGTCACAAAAATACAACTTAAACCCATGGGGTCTAAAAGCCTCTGGTGTCACAAACATGTCACTCAAACCCATGTAAACTAGGCTTTCCCTTGAGGCAAGGAGGTCATCTAGGACTCCTAATTTAATCAAGGAAACAAAGGCCAAACTCTTCAAGGGCACTCGATTGAATAAGTGCTAAAAGTCCACCTTAATTACCAATACACATATTATTGATTAATACTGGTGAAATAGACTGCTGAACTAATGAAATGAAATTTTGAAAGGGGGTATATCAAATACATTTTGATTAATTTAATTTGCTTTGTGTGCCAATTGAAACTTCTTAAAAGTTTTACTTGATTGGCCTATTTGGTTTCAAAATCCTACCTTTCTCTCCCTAACTCTATGTGATTGTTTTTGTAGTGTCCCAATTCCTGTCCACCAGGTCGTTCAGGATATCCAGGTCTACCAGGCTTGAGGGTAAGGCAATTAATTTGATTATAACATTTCTTAGAATTGGCCTATCAAGGGAAAAGGGAAGCATTTATTTTGGGTTCTTTTCTTCCATGTATAGAGATCATATTGATAGAAAATTAGCCCTCTGATGGAATAATATATTTATATGAATATAATCTTAGGCATTACTAATAGATTTCATTTATTAAAGCTAACAAGATTCCCTGCTAATATGGAGATTATAGTTTTACGTCTCCTTTGTGGATCAGGGAGGAAAACACCAAGAAAGCGCTTAGTTTAGGATTGGATAAAATACAAAAATCAGATGTTCAGAAGTCTGTCTATCTTTTGGCATAAGTAATCTAGTCCATTTTGGAAGCACGTGCTAAGATTATACAGGCAGTAAATTTAATTGGAATGGTGTTAGAGGAAAAAATGTTAAAGCTTGAGATAAAATGAGAATATCAAATAGAAATCTATTCTTTTAAAAATTATGAACTTACAAATACAATAACATTTAATATTCATCATTAAATAATTAATATTTAACATCTATTAAATATTGTATATTATATTTAATATACAAATAATAGGACACTGTATGTTGGAGTAGCAGAATTCTCAAACCCTTCTCTCTCACTCACAATGTCTCTTTTTCTTTTGGGGGAATATTCAACCTCTCAAAAGGGAGCACGTCAGACAAATCTCAAGTGACTTTGTGGTGGGATAAATTGCTCTCTCCTCTTCCAATCCCTGAGCTCAGGCTGATTTAGAGCCAGCCCTGAGAGAGGCACGGAGGAGGCTGTTGTTCCAATTGGAAGAACTACCAGGAAAATGATTGATCTACCAGTAAAGATCCCTTTGGATTCTGGCAGCCTCAGCTTAAATAGCACTGCCTCCAAATAATCGTTCTAACCCTGGAGTAGAACTCATCCTTTGGCGATCTCCAGAACTGGGAGTGATTTGATTAGGCAGAGTAGTCTTCTTCCATGAAGACTTTCATCCCTGGAATGAGATGGACTTTTGGAAGCTAAGAGCCAGACAAACGGCCTGGGTTTCCACCCAAAGAGCACATACTGTACATACCATAAGAGGCAAATGAACAACTGAAACTACTTTCAAAGCTCCTGTTGCCACCACTGACAACTTCCAGTTTCCCTTTTGGGAACCACTAGATAGCTCACCTCACATACAGAAATAGTTGATAGTGTCACACAGCTGGGCAATGACCTTGCCTATGACTTTCTTTTAAGAAAGGGTTATGTGTGTATATGTGTGTGGGAGGGAGCCTGGTCATAGCTTTTCAGACTTTTCATTTAGTTGGAGATATGGGGTGGGTAGCTGAGTCAAGACTGCCACCTCCTGGCTTCTGTAGATGACTGAGGTAGAAGGCTTTATGACTAGCCCATTTTAAAGTATGAAAAATAGCTCCAGAGAACAGAAAGCAGCTGTTTTTTGAAGCAAGCTAGAGGTAACTCGAACAATGGATAATGTGAAATCCTTCCACCCACATTACATGAGGATTAAAGGAGTATTTTAGGCAATAACTTTCTTCTCTTGACTTTAATGGCTCTTTTTTCAGTACAATATTGCTACAGATTTGGGGATGCCAGGACACTTTTTTAAGGGCAACTTCTAGTGAAGATAAGAACTGAAATAATAATTGGTTTTTTTTTTGTATTTGGTAGGGTCACAAAGGGGCAAAGGGAGAAATTGGGGAACCAGGAAGACAAGGTCACAAGGTAAGAAAAATAAATATTTAGTTGGAAAATTGACACTAAGAAGCAGTGATTAATACCAGTATTGCCATTACTAAAGTGTGCAGTGTTTCACCTTTCCTCCCTAAATGCAGGGTCCTTATGTTGAGGTCAGGGAACTATGGTATGTTGAGGTATAGGGGTATGAGGCCCCAAAATACTAACACACCAGGTCCTGCTTGAGTGAATTCCACTCAAGCCTTCCTACAGTCAAAGAAAAACAAAGTTTATTAAAGATTTGCCATATTGGGTTGTAACAGCAATGTTACTTGTTTGTTGCTACTGTGGCTGTGTAAGACCAATAACACCAGCACACAGGAAGGCTGCTAGCACAGATTCTTTGATCTGCTTTTCTAAGGAAAGCAACTTTAAGGGGTTTACAATCTCATTTTAATTAAACATATATATATATCATTCACTTCAGGGGAAAAAGTCAGCACCCTTAACTTCAGAGCAACTACAAACAGAAATTACAAACAGAGAAAATATAAACAGAGCAAATAACACAAATCAACAGACAGGTTTCTAGCTGTCTGACCAAATCTATACATACATTGTGACCAGAGCGAGAGGCACCAACATCTGGGTTTTCAAAACTTGGGGAGCTCCTTAATGGCTAGCCAGAGTCTGCACACCAACACTCTTCCAATGAGTGAGTCCCCAAGCAAAACCTCTCCTCCTGGCAGCCTCTAGTTCTAGCTTAAGGACTACCCTCAGAGTATATATACCTTTTTTTCAGGGCCTGAGGGCTTCATACCTCTTGTGATCTAATTAGCAAAAGGGTGTGTGCCTTTCTACATACAAAGGCAAGATTCAATCAAAGGCACTTGATTGCCTTAATGCTGAGAAGCACTCCAAAACAAAAGACAACAAAAAGTCCCACTTTGCTTGCCATTACATGGGCAGACTTAGGAAATCTCACCATTTTGTGATGCTTGTGTTGACAAGGTGGCCAGAACAATCTTAGCTAAGCTAGATTGAATCTCAACACCTTAATGGTGGCAAGATGAGACATTTACAGAAAGATCGTGGGAGGGATCTAGGGTGGTCAAGTAGTCTAGGGTGATGAGAGGAGGGGTTTAGGGAGGGTCTTGATGGGACTGGGGAGACTGGGGTGAGGTCAGACTCCAGGAATGGGAATAAGGGTGGGAAATAGCTGAAGGCTTCCTGGAGATGACAGAAAATGGAGAGCTAGGGTAACAGACTTGGGTATAGATATTTTGATAGGATCAAATATGATGCAATCTGGAAGTAATCAGACAATGGAAGCCTAGGCTAGGTTATTTGGGCGTGAAAAGCCAGATCAAGTGGGAAGAATTCAGGGAGAGCTCAAGAGGGTTCCCAGAGTCTCTATCCCATCAGTATCAGTAACCTATACCCCATCACCTAGTGGCATATGCTGACATTCTTGACCTGCCTTGATATACTTAAAATAGCTCAGTTATAAGAAGCAAACTAAGCACAGTTTTATGCATTCATTTAGGTCTTTCTTCCTTTTTATTTGCTGTCTTCCTTTTCCTTCCCAAGTGAATTGCATTCTTGTTGGGCTTCCTTCCTTGACACTTCTATTATTTCATCATTATTTAGCTAACTCCTTCATTCCTTCAAACAGTCATTTTATTGCAGGTGTGTAAGGAATTGATGGCATCAGCCAAAAGAGAGTTACATAATTGGTTTTGAACTTTAGGGTTCCTTAGCTCTGGGTTGGAAACGTTTTTGCCTATCATACCTCTTTATATTTTCTGTTCTCACTTTTTATATAGCTAAGTCTGAGAGTTAGGGGGAAGATTTCTAGACAATTTGGTGGTGGCATAAATGATGTGACTTTATTAACTTAATAGCAAGATGGCCACTTCGTTAAATCCATTACCATAAATTGCATCTGATTTCCCAACAGAAGAGTCAAGGTTAAAATCCAGAGAGGATTAAAAAAACCCCCACAATACCTAACTCCATTTTTCAGTCTGCAAATATATTCAATACCAATGCTAGTTGAATGGTATTTGGCTTTCCATCTCCTTGGCTTCTATGGGGATATAGTTATATAGCACATTATGGTTTACAAAGAGTTTTCCTCACCATGACTCTGTGAAACAGGTAGTCCACGTATCATGCTGTGAGCTTCCTTACTACAGTGTGAGGTTGTGGGACACAGTGGATTTAGGAAGGCCCAGGTATGAACCCTGCCATTTTGCTACTGAGGGAACTAAGGTTTAGTGACTTATTGGTAAGTGTCATAAATACTCAGCTGTCTCACGCCCTAAAAGAAACTGGCAAGTGAGTTACTCTAAATCTAGTGGATTCAAACTTAGTTCAGGTCAAACTAGGTTGATTTCACAGAAGAAAAAAAAAGGAGGAATTTTCTTCATTATGGAATACCATCACCACATAATCAGCTCTACTGCATGATCATCACATCCTGTTTTTTTCAGTTCAAAAACTGGTTTATAACCTTTCACGGCGTAATTGTTGCATGGTATAATTCTGTTCTTCACACCACTTTAAAAGGTAAACACAGCAGCAATGTATTCACCAGCTGCATATGGATACACATTGATCCTGCATGTTCATTGAAAGTACTCAGTTTTAACATATATTCACGACTATTCCATGCATCCTAATCTTGCACCAAAGTCAGGTTAGTAATAAATGATTTTTAAGTAATACCAGCACAGTTTTTTAAAAAAGCTTCACACAATGGCTGTACCCCACTTTTTTGCAAAAAAAATTGACATTAAATAGATAATTATGCAGTGAAATATGGTATTAATACTAATGATGATAGTAATGATGATGGTGATAGCAGCTTACATTTCTATAATGCTTTAAAGCTTGCAAAGTACTTTATGTACATTATCAGTGTTGATCGTCATGGTCTATGAGGTTACCGCAATCACTGTCCATATGAGGAGACTGAAGCTCTGAGTCGTTCAATGACAGCTAACTGATGCAAAGTTCAAGCTCAGGTCTTCCTGACTCCAAGTCAGTCACTCTAGCTACTATCTCAAATGAGATACACATTTCAGAAACCTTAAAGCACTATAGAAATGTTTGGTATTATACCATGCCATGGCATGGTAGCTCACACCATTGAACTGGTACTTTATTCTTAGACATGATAGACTTCTGCATTTTTTGGCAAATATATTCCTTTTCTGGGGGTGCACTTTTGTTCATCTTTAGTTTGCTCTGTTTTTTTTGGGACTAAGGAAGGACCTGATGACAAAGATCTAGCTTACTAATATCCATAAAAAGTATTCAGCTAGTAGTCTGTGAAAAGCCACAAATAATATGTACCAATAAATTTCATCTGTCTTCAGGGTAGAGCTCAAATTAGGGTTTTGTCAACCATTGCTAAAACCTCATGTTTTTGTAGTCCCTATGTAGTCGAGCAATTTGACTGATCATTATACAACAGTTGTGTGTACCTAATGCCGGACTGGGAAGTGAATACCCAGAAAGAAGAACTTTTGGTTGTATATTCAGGAAGTTTGAATGTTTGTTGAAATCTCATATGAACATTATCATCTTTTATTCTTATTCTTTTTTAGTTACCTCATAACCCCTAAAATGAGGTTGACTCGAACCACAAAGAAGATTCACTTTCCTTATTAACATGCTAACTTTGCTTAGGCATTGTATAACCCTGAAAAGTTGTCTATGAAAGGGAATACTTGTATATGGAATTATATATTTTTTTCTGTTGACTTCCACTATGTTTGTAGAGAGAGAACCACCGAAAAGTTTTGGTTTTATATGATATACAATAACAACAAAACCCATGCTAATATTTTAACCTAACATTTACTTTAAGGTACATTTTTCCATTGTCTGATACTCTGTGTGCAAGTAATGCACCCACAAAATTTACTCAAGAAGTTTATAAATATCTAGCCAATGGGGATGACTTTGTGCAGATTCAGTGAGCATTTCTGGAGAATTTGCCATGAGCAAGGAATCATGCTAGGTGCTGGGGAAAAAAAGAAAAATAGCCCCTGACCTCAAAGAACTTACATTCTACTGAAACATACATATATTTAAATATACCACAGAGTTAATTCCCTTTTCCTTTCAAATTCTTGCTAATTTCACAATATTTAGCATTTTAAGTGAAGTTTTTGGATTGTATTTCTGGGTAATTAGCTCAATTCCCCACCTGGGACAGTACACAAAGATGTTTTCTTACACAATTTCAGGTCATATAAGCGGTCATTGATTAAATAGCAAAGGATTTACCCTATCTTTGCATGGAGTTACACTCAATAAGTGCTTGAGGACCCTAAGGATCAAGTAATTGATGACAAAGAGCTTCCAGGGCTCTTATTTGATGTTAGTGTTTGCACTGTTGACAGAGGTAAGAAGGAATGCAGAAAATTGCTGTGTGGGCCCCGTGGGAGGCATTAGGTATGCAAATTGACCTTTTATCAAATGCATAAATCTGAACATTCCCCAAGTGAAGATGCTTTTAAAGCAGGTTTATGTGTAAGGAACAGCTTTATCTGAATACCCACTTTATTGGGCTGAAGTACCTTCAGTGTTTGAACTGCCCTATTGAGGATCATACCTCAGACCTGCTGGCAAAGGTGACCTGAAAATTGGCCAATAAAGTGCTATTTTAACTTGCCATTAAAATAAGATTCTTTTTTGGGGTAGCCCTGTGGTTTTATTGATATAGGGACATCCTGGTGAGTTCAATTCCCCTATGACCTAATAATAATGATGACTATGACCACAATAATAATGTAGCATTTAAATAGTGCTTTAAGAGGATCAAATGAGATAACACAGGTAGAGTGTTTATTTTGTGATCTACACCCGCCTAGTTTTATTTATTTATATTTGTTTTTGGAGAGAGGAAGGCAGGGCAATCGGGGTTAAGTGACTTGCCCAAGGTCACACAGCTAGTATGTCAAGTGTCTGAGGCCGAATTTGAACTCAGGTCCTCCTGACTCCAGGGCTGGTGCTCTACTTACTGCACCACCTAACTGCCCCCAACCCCTAGTTTTATTGATAAAAAAGCTGAGACACAGAGAGCTTTGTGATTTCCCCCAGTTCGCACTGGGGGGAGCAAGAAGTATAGCTGAGATTTGAATTCAGGTTCTCTGTCCACTCCACCACTCTCCTTGTTTTTAATCTATTTAGCAAATTTGAAATAATAACCTCCAGGTTTTTGTATTTCATGTGAATACCAATACAGAATTGTCCTAGGGATTAATCATCTGAATTGAGATCTAAAATGATGAAAAATAAACTAAGGAATAAAAACCTACCACCTACAAACTGCAAATTACCTTTGTTTGAGTCTTCCTCCCATCCCCCACCCTAAATGCCCTAGAGAAGTAATTATTTAGAGATATGCAGACAACTGTTGCTCATCCACATGTGTACTATCCATTTAGGGAATTATTCCTAACAATTCGTATATACCAGTCTGGTGTCCTTTGCCAAGTATCTGAATTGCCTCCTTCCACTATCAGTTATTGGTACTTAGAGAATGCAATCTTAACATAATTAGGGAGGTAAATCATCTGCAAAAAAACCTTATAATACACTCTTACACCAAATATAACTGTTTTTTGCATTATACACTGCTTTAGGTTATCTGAATCACTTGTTCCTCTCCATTAACGCTGATAGTTGGAATTGACTGTCATTTTCTTTGCAGCTATTTCTTACTATCACTGTTAGACCTTGAGAGAAATGAAGGTGGATTATTCTTAACATGTAACAAAGGGACAATGAAAATAGAAATGAAGTTGAGTTTCCTAAAGCATCTTTTAGGAAAAGCTATTAAAAGGAAAGAAGCTCTTGTCAAATTATGTCACTTTGCGGATTATTGCTAAGGAGAACGCAAAAGTTCAAGTTGTCTAAGTTTATATTCTATAAAGAATTCATTTGGAGAAGATTAATCACATGAAATTATTTGGTTGAATGTGATTCCCCATAGCTCCATGGAGGCTAAAGCACAGCATTTTCATTGGCAGGGACTGGGCTCTTTGGTGGAATATTGTCATGTTAATATTTTATCTTTAGAGTATTTTAAGGTACAGACAAGCAAACTTTTCAAAAGATAAATTGTACTAGACTGGGGATATTAATATGCTTGTTTTTGCATGATGTTTCTCAGTTTTTACTGTTGCTTCTTAGGGAGAAGAAGGTGACCAGGGAGAACTCGGAGAAGTGGGAGCACAAGGACCTCCGGTAAAGTGTTCTTTAATCAATCAATCAATTGGCATTTATTAATGTGCCAGGAAACGTGCTACACAGTGGAAATACAAAGACAAAATTGCAATAGTTTCTCATCTTGAAGAGCTTACATTGTGTTAGGGAAGACATGTACATATGAACGGTGGATACAAAATATATGCAAGATAATTTTAGGGAAGGGCTCTAGCATCTAGGGTCATCAGGAAAGGTTTCATGTAGAAGGAATAACTTGAACTGAACTTTGAAGGAAATTAAGTATTTTTTTTTAAATTAGATTTTTATTTTTAGTTTACAACACTTAGTTCTACATGTTCTTGAGTTTCAAATTTTCTTCCCTTCCCTCCCCTCTCCCCTGCCCCCAAAACGGTATGCAGTCGGATATAGATTCTACGTAAACCTTTGCATTAAACTTATTTACACAATAGTAAAGTTGCAAAGAAGAATTATGACCAATGGAATGACTCATGAGAGAAGAAACAAAACCAAAAAAGAAGAGAAAAAAAGAGAGCAAATAGTTTTCCTCAGTCTGCATTCAGACTCCACAGTTCTTTCTCTGGATGTAGATAGCTCTCTCCATCATGAGTCCTTAGCAGCTGTCTTTGAGCCTTGTATTGCTGAGGAGAGCCAAGTCTATCAAAGTTAGTTGTCACAGAATCAATATGTCTCTGGCTGTGTTCAATGTTCTCCTGGTTCTGCTCCTCTCACTCAGCATTATATCATGTAGGTCTTTCCAGATTATTATGAAGTCCGTATCTTCCCCATTTCTCATAGCACAATAGTATTCCATTATATTCATATACCACAACTTGTTCAGCCATTCCCCAATTGATGGGTATCCCCTTGATTTCTAATTCTTTGCCACCACAAAAGAGCTGCTATAAATATTTTTGTACATACAAATCCCTTTCCCACTTGTGTGATCTCTTTGGGATATAGCCCTAGGAGTGGTAGTGCAGGGTCAAAGGGTGTGCACAATTTTATAGCCCTTTGGGCATAGTTCCAAATTGCTCTCCAAAATGGCTGGATCTGTTCACAATTCCACCAGCAATGTATTAATGTTCCAATTTTCCCACATCCTCTCCAGCATTTATCATTTTCCTGTTTTGGCATGTTAGCCAATCTGACAGGAGAGATGTGGTACCTAAGAGTTGTTTTGATTTGCCTTTCTCTAATCAATAGTGATGTAGAGTGTTTTTTCATATGCCTATAGATATCTTTAATTTCTTCCTCTGAAAACTGCCTATTCATATCCTTTGACCATTTCTCAATTGGGTAATGGCTTTTATTCCTATAAATTTGGCTTAGTTCCCTGTATATTTTAGATATGAGGGCTTTATCACAGATATTGGTTGTAAAGATTTTCTGCTTCCCTCCTAATATTTGTTGCATTGGCTTTGTTTATACAAAAACTTTTCAGTTTAACATAATCAAAATTATCCATTTTGCATTTTGTAATGCTCTCTATCTCTTGTTGGGTCATGAATTCTTCCCTTTCCCATAAATCTGAGAGGTAAACTATTCCTTGCTCTCCCAAATTACTTATAGTATCAGGTTTTATTTCTAAATCACGAACCCATTTTGACTTTATTTTGGTATATGGTGTAAGATATTGGTCTATGTCCAGTCTCTGCCATACCATTTTCCAATTTTCCCAGCAGTTTTTGTGGAATAGTGAATTCTTAACCTAGAAGCTGGATTCCTTGGGTTTATCGAAGAGTAAATTGCTATAGTCGTTGACTTCTGTGTCTTGTGTACCTAACCTATTCCACTGATCTACCACTCTGGGAAATTAAGTATTTTAAGAGGCAAAGTGAGAGGAAATGCATTCTAGGTTTGAGGAAGAGCTAAAGCAAAGATATGGAGGTGGGAGATGGAATGTTGTGGGTGAGCAAGAGCAAGAAGAAGGACACTGGTGTAACTAATTATGTACATGTTGTTAATTGTTAAGTCTTTTAAAATGTTTTAACATTTGTATAGTAATATTACAAATTAAGAGTTTAAAAGCATACAAATAAAAAGCTTTAAGTTTCTGTTATCCACATTGGTGCTGGCACCACCCCTCCTCACTTTTTTAAGATCATATGATTTTAGCAAACCACTTCTTTTGGAAATGTGGACAGAGCTCCAATGTATAGCCAAATATTTTTTTTGGGGAAGTTGTGCATTGTAACTTATTAAAAATTTTTTTTCTATTTTTCAAATAACAAGTATTTTAAATTTAATATCTCTTACATTACCCATAATGAGTAATTTTTAAAAATAACCTCCCAAAATATATCCTTTAATATATATCTATATAGTCCAGCAAAATGAGTTTTCCTATTAGCCATCTCCCAAAATGTATGTCTTTACATTTTAAATTTACCACCTCTCTGTCAGGAGGTGAGTGGCATTTTTCATCTTAGTGATTTTAGACTTGTGGTTTATCATGGCGTTGATCAGAGTTCTAAAGACTTGCAAAGCTGCTTTTCTCCATAATGTTGTCATTGTATAAATTGTTCTCCTACTTCTGCTTAATTTGCTTTGCATCTCTTCATAAGGATCCCAGTTTAATTTGAAATTGTCCATTTCATCATTCTTTATGGTATCATAATATTCCACTACAACCCTATACCATAATTTGTTTAGCCATTCCCTAATGGGAAAACAGCTTTTTGGTTTCCAGTTTTTGACTAACATGAAAAGAATTGCTATAAATATTTTGTGCGTATAGATTTTTCCCCCTTTGTTTTATTTCTTTGGGGATAAAATATTCAATACTATTCAGTGGTACAGTTAAATCTAAGTGTATGTAGTTTAGTAACTTTCTGGACATAGTTCCAAATTGCATTCTAAAATGACTTGACTAATTTATCTGTTTGTTGTCCCACATTCCCTCCAACATTTGTCATTGTCCTTTTTTGTCATCTTTGCCAGTCTGATAGGTATGGGTAGAACCTCAGTTGCTTTAATTTTCTTTTCTCTAATTATGGGTAATATGGAGCTTTTTTATATGATTGTTGATAGCTTGTATTTCTTCCTTTGAAAGAAATTTGAACTTCCTTTGAACTGCTTGTTCAATATCCTTTGACCATTTATCTTTTGGGGAATGACTCTTAGTCTTTTAAATTTGATTCAGTTGCTCATATGGCTTGGAAAGGAGACCTTTATTAGAGAAATTTATTGCAAAGATGTTTTTCCCTAGTTATCTGTTTTACTTCTAATTTTTATTGTAATCAAAATTGCCCATTTTGTCTTGTGTCATCTTCTACTTGTTTAGTTATGAGCTATTTCCCTATTCATAGATCTGAAAGGTTTCTTCCTTGTTCCTCCAATTTGTTTGTGATGTGACTTTTTCTATCAAAGTCATGTGTCCATTGGAGTGCTATTACTTATGATCACATAAAATCTTAAAAAAATGCACACAGATTTGAGGTTTAAGTGCCCAAAAAGCCATCTGTAGAGCAAAGAAAGGTGTTCCATATATATTCCATGTTCAAAAGCCTTTTTGTCCTTTGGCAATTACGTGCCTCTTGAATATGGAGTAGGAGGATCAGACTGATTAATTTAGTTTTTTTTTAAACCAGCATATTATCATTCTAATTAGAACATTCTTAATTGCTGGCAATCATGTCTTTTAATAAAAAGCATTCCCTTGTGTTTTAGCAGTTCACTGCTCTAATGTGCATAGTAAATTAATTTGGAATAACAGTGTTCCTCTTTTCAAAGCATTATGTTATGCCAGACTCATCCATTTGGGGAGAGCACTAGATGCGGGTGGAATTAATACACCCTGTTTTTCCTGTTGGAATAAATAACCATAATCACAGGAGCAATAATTTCCAAACATTCATTGAACGTGGCAGTACACTCACTATTATAGGAGAGACATAGGTAACAAACATTGTTCTTGTTCTCATGGAGAAAAATGTGTAAAAAGATCAGGTACCCAAGCATTCGAAGTTGGAAGAAGGTGGGTCACTTTCTCTGCTTCACTTACACACCCTAATTCAGGGAGCTCTGCTGATTGAGCCCTGCCTAGGAACATGATAGAATTCAACCTAGAGGAAACTGAATGGTGATGAAATGGTAAGAAGTTGTTTCTACTCTGCCTCTTTTTTAGATAAAGGGTATACCAAAAGTCTTAAATGTTAAGTTTTTAAAGTTTATTGCAAGCTATGAAAGGTTTAAAATATCCAAAGACTCCCAAGGCATTCTGCAAATCAGTCTTTAATAGCATATATTTGTTAAAGCAAACATGTTGCCTTAATTCTAGTGGTGTTTTAAAACTGGATCAGTCATTTCATTGGCATAGGGAACTCCCAGTGAATAAACATCTTTAGTCCATGCAGCATGTAGTCTGAGTGAGTGACCACAGACAGCTGAGGCAAAATGAGTTGCTTTAATGAAACAAGGATCACATATGCTGCTGGGACATCTGTTGAATGTTACACAGATGAGGAAAATGAGACTCAGAAAAATTAAATGACTTTCTCAGAGTTATATAATTAATAAACACAAGACCCAGAATTCAAACCCAGGTCCTCTGTCATAAAATCTAGCACTCTTTCTACCACCACCAGCTTCCTCTAGTTATAAACATCTGACTTGGGAAGGACCTCTATGTTCCACATCATGACTGCCTTTTGCTTCCTAATTCAGAATACCTCATGATTGCTTAAACCAGAGAACTACTTTGTTCTATGCAAATGTAAACATTTGAGAAGTTACTGGTGCCTGGGTTTGGGGGGGCATTTAACCCTTCCCCTGTTGGAACCCCTGACACTTCTTTAGGAATAACCTAAACTTCCACTTCTTTACTATTTCTTGCATTTATCCCATAACACACAAACCTACACACCCACACACCAATATGTTAGTAAGGGAGCCATGAGATATTGTGAAATGGTGGTTATCTATAATTTTTTTATTATAGACATTGCATTTCTATTAAAGAACTTTTAGTACTGGGCTCCAAGTACATTACAGTTCACTGAGGCCAAATGCACTGGTCTAATTACTCAGTCATCTAAGTATAACATTTTTTTCCTATGGGAAAATCCATTTACATTCCCAACAAACTTATATGTCAAGGAACTCTCAGAAGTCTTAGAACTTAGAATTTGTCTTAGAGGATAAGCCTCTTATCAATTTGGGCCTGAGCATGTAAGTTTTAGTATGTTTGTGAAAAAATCAGTTATGTCTCTGGTTGTTAGTAATTATGGCAGTCCTAGCTTTGCATGAATATTTGTACAATATTTAAATCATTTTTACTTTTTAAGGCAAAGGAAAGCCTTTATGATGTTTTTATTTCTAACAAGGGATATCACCATTCATAAATGTGCATTTTGGTTATAAAAACATTCTGCTTTTCTAATGTTTCAGCTTAGGTCAACTGACAGTCTTTCTTCTAGTTTAGCATCAAACTATTCATTTTTGTCATCCAGATTTTAAAGATTTTCTCTTATAGAGGGATATAGTCTTTAACCCACTTACCAACACAAAGCCTACTCCAGAGGAAATATGAAGTAATAAAAAAATTAAGAAAATACATTTCAGTTAAAATTTCTTTTCTCTTTCTTTTTCTTTTTTTTTGTTTTTTTTTTTTTAATTCTAGGGTCCTCAAGGCTTGAGAGGAATAACTGGTATAGTTGGGGCCAAAGGAGACAAAGTAAGATCAAAATTATTTTCTTTTTAAAAAATTAAGTGATTTATTATAAACTTAATATTGGAGAGCCATACAACTAATCACCTTTTTTCCTCTGGTAAATACATACATTTATATCAGCTAATTTTAATGCATAAAATATCATGAATACTTTTAGTCACTCTAAGGCTACATCAGGATTCTCCATTCACATTCATAGTTCCTCATGTATGCTGGTCTTCTCTTTATGCTTTTTTTGCATAGCATCATTTCACAAAGGTATTTCTAATTTCCTTTAACTTTATTTGTTGGTATTAATTGCATTATGACAATCTATCACTTGGATGTACCATAATTTATTCAACTATTTTTCTATTATTAGGACATCAGTTGCTTAAGATCATTGTTATTGGTAGAATCATTCAAAACACTTTAATTCTTATGTTTTCTGGTCATTGTATATGATCTATTGTAATCATTGTTCTCAAGTTATGAGTGCTCAGTAGACTATCCCCACCACTCTGTTTTAAAGGCTAGGAAACTTTTGAAGATGATTATGAATACTTAACTCTAGTTACTGATTTTAAAAACTAAATGATTTTATTTAAATAGCCATTTAAACAAATACCATTTAAATACGTTAGAATGAGGTGGGTTGTCCAGCTCTTGTACGCAAATGACAGATTCATGAAGTATTTCTTGTTTTGAAACCAGGTCTTCCTGGCTCTAAGTAGGGTGCCGTTCTCTTCCACCCTGTCCCCTACTATGTAATTCTGCCTTCAAAAATACGTCAAGTTTTCTCATTTGTGGAGAACATGAACTTAGGAGCCCTTAAGTCACCTTATTCTTATATGTCCTTCCATTTACATATTGTTTGCTAATCCTATTAGAACTTTCAAGTTGTTGATGAAGAGGTCTCCCCTTTTTGGATCCTAATCATCTCTTAAAACAAAAGACCTTTCACTGAGAAAATTATAGGTTCTCAGAGATGTAAGGAAGTCATTAAATTGATGAGGAAAGACTGAAGACCAGAATAAGTCGTTCAGTCGATTAGTTGTATCTGGCTCTTTGTGACTTCTTCTCCAGATCATTTTACAGATGAGGAAACTGAGGCAAAGAGAGTTAAGTGACTTGTCCAGTGCTGGATTGTCCGAGGCTGTATTTGAACTCAGGTCCTCCTGACACTAGGGTTGATGCTCTATCCACTGCTCAGCCTAGCTGACCTTAACTTGGAGGCATTATGCAAATAATAATGATCCATGTTCTGTCTCTTCTGCCTATTGCTATTAAGGTGATCATCATTCCCTTTTTTTTAATGTCCCTACTTTGTTGATGATAAAAAATGTACAGAGAGTTGTAAATTTGGGGATCAGAAAATAATTGTTCTACATATGGTAGGCTGTTAGAGGTCATCCAGTCCAACCCTCTTGTTTTACAAAGGACAAAACTGATGGGAATTTGAATGACTCGTCAACATACAGCTATTCTAAGTTTCAGAAGCAGGAGGTAAAGCCAGGCCTTCTGACTCCAAAGACAATGCTCTTTCCAATGTACCACGCCACAGCTCTTCATGCAACATATAAGGCATTTTAGAATTTATATATTTAATAATATATTTACAAATATTTATACATTTAATATGTTCATTAACATTTTAATATTTAATAATGGATCACATTACTTATCTTTAGATTATTATTTTCACCCTGCTAATGATAATTAAAGCCAAATTATCTTTCAAAGTGGTAATAGAAATAAACTATTGCAAGCCTGTGTTAGGAGGGATCTCACTATTAGGTAAACAGACATAGATAAATTTTATTATAATAGTAATATCTGGCTTTATACAATACCTTCAGGTCACAAGGTGTTTTATATGTATGATCTCATTTGATCTTTACAATAACCTGTCTGGTAGGAGCTATCATTATCCCCACTTTACAGATGAGGAAAGTGAAGTTGAAAGGATTAGAGGCTCGAGTAGCTAGCAATTGAGGCAGGACTCAAAGCTAGGTCTTCTGGACTTCAGGCCTGGCACTCCATCCCACTAGACCATCTAACTGCCACCTCTTGGTGGGGGTCTAATGTAAAAATTAATAATAATAGGAATAAGGCAAGAACAGAAGTTTAAAAGTGGGAGTAGAAATGTCAACTGAAAGGATTTTGTAGGGCATGCCTGAAATGGGCCACATGCCTGAGATTTTGACTTCTGGTGTGATTTGAGATTTTGGAGTCTCAGAAATGCCTGCAAGCAACTGTAGCAACAGAAGCCAGAGCAGCTGCTATCGTAGTGCCTGTCGGAGCTTGACTCACCATCAGATTTGCCCAGATGATCTAGAAACTCTGGGAATGTGACTGCAGAGCAGTTGTTATTTATATCTCAAAACTTTTAAAAATTTCATTTGATTATGTATCTTCTAAGCTCAGGTGGCGTAACGGACAGAGCACTGGGCTTGGAATCAGGAAGACCCAGGTACAAATACAGTCTCAGATACTTATGAGCTGTGTGGCCCAAGTACCTTAAATCTCTGTTTGCCTCAGTTTCTCATTTATAATGGGAGTTATAATTTCACCTCCCTCACAGGGTAGGTGTGAAGATCAGATGAAATAATAACTGGAAAGAGCTTATCATAGTATCTGGAATATAATTAGTATAATAATTTATTATTATTGTTATTAAAGCCTTGATGGGGTAGCAATATTAACTTACAAAAAATTCTTAAAGGCTGTATAGATGTGTTAGAGCAAAGCAGTATGATCATTCAAGTTCTTTTCATGTTGTGAGCTATAAATTTGGACTGATGCATCAATGTGATAACTGCTTTACTGAATACTCCTTAGTGCATGCTGTTAGGCAGATGTTCTTAGCCTGGGGGCTATGAACTTTAAAAAATTATTATTTTGATAACTTTATTTTGATGTAATCAATTTCCTTGTAATCCTATGAGTTTTATCTTATGCATTTGAAAAAATAAAAAAAGGTCTTCACAATATTGTTAAGAGTCCCTGACACACACAAAAAGCTTAAGAAACTTTCATGTTAGAGGAAGGGTACATGAAAGTCAATAAGAGGCACCTCTTAGGCCTAAGGACTTGCTGACTTTCTAAGTTGGTAAGTCAGCCTTAAAGACATATTTTGGGGAAAGTCTAAAATGACATTTGATTTCTTTTTAAAAATGTTTTTCATTTCTTTAATAGCATTTTTTCAATTTTATTTTATTTTTAATTCTTAATTCTCTCTCTCTCTCTCTCACTTTCTCCTCTTCTACACATTGAAAAAGCAAGAAATATAAAATCCATTACAAATATGTATGGTTAAACAAAACAAATTCCTATATTAGCTATGTTACACATGCGTATATATACACACACACACACAATAACATGCTTCAAACTGCACTTGAGTCCATCAGCTCTGTATCTGAAGGTAAATAGCATGTTTCATCATGAGTGTTCTGGAACTTTAGTTGGTTATTGTATGGATCAGAGTTTTTAAGTCTTTCAAAGATGTTTCTATTTATAGTACTATTATTGTATAAACTGTTCTTCTGGTTCTGCCTACTTCACTCTGCATCAGTTCATACGAGTCTCCCTAGGTTTCTCTGAAATGATCTCCTTTATTGTCTCTTACAACACAATAGTGTTCCACCACATTCATATACTATAACTGACCTTTCATTGCAATGCTTGGCTTTATTTTTGTGAGAACCTTATCGTCACTTTTTTATTTTGTAGGGAGCTCGTGGCCTTGATGGTGAGCCTGGCCCTCAGGGTCTTCCTGGTGCACCTGTAAGTTGCTTTTCTCTTCTTAACTCTTCAATTTTGGAGAATGTGTTGTTGTTTTATTAATTAGATCAAAAGAGATAGAATGATAAATGTTGCAATTGTTTTCCACGTTTCAAAATGCTTTGGGTATCAGTCAACCAACATGTATTTATTAAGTTCCCACTATATGCCAGGCATTTGTATTAAGCCCTGGGGATACAAGGACAGTAGTAAAAACAACTTCTGTTTTGAGGGGCTGACAATCTAGCAAGGGGAGATAGCAGGTTCATATATGAATATATTAGAATAGACATAAGGTCATTTGGGGTGGAATGCACTCTTGGCTAGAGAAAAGAGCATGGGAGGAAACTAAGGATTCTAAGAGACAGAGATAAAGAAGGACAACATTCTAGACATAGGAAATAGCCAAAGGCACAGAAGTGGGAGATGCAGGACTGTTTGTGAGAGGAATAAGGCCAGTTCAGTGGGACTGTAGTATGAAGTACTTCACATATCTCTGCCGTGCCAGACTGTAAATAAAAAAACTGAGAATAATTGACAAGAATTATTTTCATGTCTTTTATGGTTAAAAGTCCAAAGAGCCCAATATCAATAGTAGTTTATGCCAAAAGCAGCCAAAGCACTTGAAATGATATGGAAGAAAGATCTTTTCCTGAGCCAGACCCCTTTCCCACAAAATATTGAATTTCCGAACATTTGGTTGACATTACTTAATGAATGTTGGTGGCGTGGAGATTTGGTGTCTAATTTAAGGTTATCTGCAGTTTGGACAAAAGAGATATACATAAGTAGGTGTGTTATAGATCCTAGCTTGAAAATATGGAAGGAATCTGCCAAAGATGTGATCTTTCAGTTCAGTTAATAAAGAAGCATTAATAGCCAAGTCAATTTCATTTTATATCACTATTTTTTAAAATACCGATTCATCCCAGGGCAATGTGGAAAACACTGGGGACAAAATAGCAACTACATTATGTAATATGCATACTGATTTATTATTTTTTAAAGGACTGCAACCTCTGCATTATTAATAAGAAATGTGTTTCTTTCAGGGTGATCAAGGACAGAGAGGACCACTAGGAGAAACAGGCCCCAAGGGTGACAGAGTGAGTTCTAAATACCCTCAAACCCTGCATTTACAAAAACCTTTATTTCTATTCTATATGGAACTATAATAATTATTTTAACAATATGATAGGATGTTTCTTGTGTATATTACTTAAATGTCTTTTTCCCCCTTCTCTTTTTTCCTTTGCAGGGTGTTCAGGGTCCTAGAGGGATAAATGGCCTCCCAGGTCCCAAAGGAGAGAATGTATGTACTTACATGCAGCACTTTAAATACCTTAAACTGTCATAGCCGTGTTAACTATAACAATAATAATTTTATTTTTATTATTATCTGAAAGCTTATTCCTTTTTAAATAATTACTAAATTGCTTTGGAATTTAGCAAATAGCTAAAGAAAGAAAGAGCCTGTGTTCCTAATTCCCATATATGATTTTTATGTCTCCAGGGCTTGCCAGGGGTAGATGGTCGAGATGGAATCCCTGGAATGCCTGGATCAAAGGTAGTTGCCTGATTTAATCAATACGCAATTTAGGTGGTCTTTAAAAAAATGAGCCACAGAGGTAGAGCTACAGTGTCGGTCATTGTAGCAAGTTTGCTTGGTTTTGATAGCACTATAAAAATCATGTATTACTTAAAAGTAGACAGAGAGGTGGTACGATTGTTGAGTAAATAATGGCTACTTCCATATTCTTGTCATGTGTCATATGACATTTTACCACTATTATTTTACATAGCATTTGTATCATGTTTGCTCTCTCTCATATACGCGACATAGGGATAAAGACAAGGAGGGGGATTGGACCTGGGATTTCTGAAATCCTGATACTTTAGGGAACTACTTCCATTGCTGGTGGGCATGTTCTCTGCAACGTAGAGTCATGGAGAGCTGCTTAGGACACTGAGGGGTTGAAAGACTTGCTCAGAGTCATACAGCTAATGAGTGCCAGAGATAAGGACTTCAATCCACCTGTCTCTTAGGCCAGCTCTCTACCCCTTATGCAACACCGCTTCTTATACATAGAATATACATGCTATTACTGTCTTTCAAGTAATACAATTCTGACTCAGATAACATTTCATCTGATAATATAAAAATTATTTTTCAGGGTGAACCTGGGAAACCTGGTCCTCCTGGTGATATAGGAAGGCAGGGGCTTCCTGTAAGTATCTAGTTCTTAAAATTCTAGTTGAATTAATCATATGTAAGGAAGATTTGGATTTAAAAATAGTAATATACATAATGACTACAACAGTGTAAATGGAAAGGACAGCAACAAAAAGATGCAAACTGAATCTATGAAATTAAAATGGCCAACCTTGGCTACAAAGGGGGAAATATGAACATATTTTTCTTTTTTTCTTTTCCCATATTTTCCTTGCTTTCTTTACAGAGGTAGAGGACTGATTATGGGTGTAGAACACTGTGTAAACACTGGACTTGTTTTGGTTAGTTTTGCTGAATTTCCTTCTGCTTTTAAAAATTTAAAATTCCTTGTTAGAAGGAATGGCTGTCTGTTAGGCTGAAGAGGCATACTGGGGAACGAAGGTTATGTGCAATCAAATGTTAACCATAAGAATAAAAATGTTTATTGCTCTGACACTTATTAAGCTTTAGCAATAAATTTGAATTCTCAAAGTTCAGGTAAAATTCTGCTTGAAATTTGTTTCCTGAAAAATGTAGTTTTGTAAATTTGGGGTAGATAATTTCTTTAGGATGCTTTGATGTTTAAAATTTCTACTTTGAAAAACATTTTTTCACTGTGTTTTCCTTCTACTGACTTTGATCCTGGGCTGATTTCCCCTAAGACTATTTCTTTCTCTTGTTCCCTGCTCAGATTCTGATGCTCTTGATAGTAAGGTTGAGCCTCAAGGATAATGGGAATGAAAACCACGAGCAATGTGAGAGTGATGAGTTGGAGTAGTGTTTGGGTCTCTTTCTGGGACTCAAAGAGATTCACAGGAGAATTAGATGGGTCAGACAATGTTGAAAGCAATAAGCTCTTTTACTTGATGCATTTAAGGGAAGTCAACATGTGTTTTAACTGGAAATCCTGGATCAAGGTGCAAGGACAGGGAGACAGGGGTAAGATGCAAAGGAGCGAAGCTCATTTTGACCAATGTCTCAAAACCAGGGCAGTCTGCTGAGCCCACACGGTGAAGCCAGGACTGATACCTCCAAAATAGTATAGGGAAGGGCGTAGGAGGATTGTAACCAGGAATGTTGCCAAGGAGTCCTATGCATGGTAGTCTTTAGGTCATGGTAGGAAGGAGTTTGTAATAGTCTAGGAAGTGAAATCTTGGTGCCAACCCTTCAGGACAGCTTGGAGATCAGGGCCACTCAAGTGTTTTCTCAGGAAGGGGAGATGCCAATCATTTAGAAAAAAACAAACTGAACATTTCTGAGTTGAAAGGTTCCAAGAACAGAAGTTTTTACATAAGAGAGATTCCAGAGAAGGGATTGAAAAGAAAGGAAATGTCATTGGTCAGGAGAAGGGGGTGTGGCTAGGGCATACAGTTAGGCTCCCCAAATCTTGCATTTTTCTGGACTATAATATTCATGTCATCATTGTCCTACATTAGTGTGAATAACTGAGAGTTTCATATTACAAGAGAATAGTTTTGTCCATTCTTGGGCATCTAATTGTAAATGTTTGTCTTGGTTAATGTCAGCTCTAAAGAATGCTTTGTGATGTTGGGCCTATAGTCCTCTATATCATTTTTTTGTCTGTCTTAATCCTTTTGAAAATTTCATGTCCAAGTTCTTTATAGCCAATGACCACAGAATCTTAATGTTCCTGACATTTCCTTACTTTGGATTACTCCAAATATCTTTGTGACACACTGGCTTCTTCCTTTTTAGAGCTCTATGTGATCTGTAAAATCTTACATCATTTTCCACCTGTTACATCTGCCCCATTAGTCCACAAGAACTTTGTTGGCCTGGATGGCCTAATATTCTATTTTGGTAATTCCCTGTTTAAGAAATTACTTTGCTTCAGAACCAGCAGAACGTCGTACGCAGTAACAGCAATATTGTACAATGGTCAATCGTAAATGACTTAGCTGTTCTCAACAATACAAAGATCCAAGAAAATTCTGATCAAAAATGCTGTCCACCTCCAGAGAAAGGCCTAATAGAATCTGAATGAAGGTCAAAGCTCACTTTTTAACTTTAGTTTTCTTTTTTCTTTTTGGTCTGTGTTTTCTTTCACAGCATATTAAATGACATTAGTATGTATGACTCCACATGTATAATCTTTATCAAATTGCTTGCCTTCTCAATGAGGGAGAAGAGGAAGAAGGGTGAGAGTGAATTTGGAACTCAAAACTATAAAAAATAAAGGTTAAAATTGTTTTATATGTAACTGGGAAAAATAAATATTAAAACTATAGAAATTACTCTATTTTTTTTACGGTGCTTCTGGTTGCTTCAAAATGGCAGTAAGTCCATGCTTCAATTAGGGAAGACCAAGACAAATATAATAAGGTGGGGTTGGAAGACCCAAAGAATTCACTTTGAAATCTGAATAGCCATCCTTTCCCGTGCTATAATGAGTAGCACAAATCTGACTCATGTGATTAAATATTAAAAAGTGTGAATTGTTTTTGATTCCTTACAGTGGTCTCCAGATATGTCAATGTAAAATTAGGGAAGTCCATGGAGAAGTTCAGACAGTACATTTGATCACATTTTGTGTACATTCTTTTAGGGTTTACCTGGAACTCCTGGTGCAAAAGGTGTTGCTGGTGAAAAGGTAACGATACTTGAATATTTCTGCTTCTTAGATTCTAAAACCTGACTTTTATGATACATTACACATCTGAGAGAAAGAAGAAGGCAAAGGTGTTAAGTACCTTAGCAAAATGTAAAAGCTCTTTCTTGAATGCATTTGACATTGGGAAGACATAAGAGGCAGGGTGTTAAAGGAATAAAGAAGATAATGAAATCTCTTTTTCAGATGTGTGAACAGAAATATTTTGAAGAGAAGCTTGCTGCTTGTGATTTTTGTGCTCATCTAATGAAAATGTTATCCTTTTCCATTTAGAAAGGAGAGAGATGGATTGTTCAGTACAATTTACATTGAAAGAATAGGATCATTAAATTACAGTACTCCATACTAATGAACATCATTAAAGTGGCTGGTGGCTATTTATAGAGATATAAGATTGTATGCTTATCTGCTTTACTAAATACTGATAATGTACCATCCAAAGATTTTTTTCAAATAATTAATGAAAAAGTATCAGAAAAATAAATATGGCACCATATGGAAATTTGTTGGATTAGATTTGGAATAAATGAAGTTAATATAGAAATTCAGAAAAGCCTCTCCTGGGTTCAATTAAGGCCATAATTCCATAGCTATCATGGACCAAATAGTTGTAATGGTCAACGATTGCAGTCCAGGGTCCCAAATGGTTGATCACAGACCCAGATTTGTCAATGTTGACTCTAGCTACCAGCTATACTCCTTTCCTTGGGACTTACTAGTAGATCTTCCCAATCAATAATTTGTATCTACCACTAAGCCTTGGATACCCTGACATGCCAGTTTTCACCTATTACCCTGGTTCATCAGAAGCCTTAATGGGAGGAATAAAGTAAGTTCTTATCATGAAAAATTTCAGGTCTTCTGACCTGGGGAATGTGATTTTGCATCTCTAAATAGCCAAAGATAGCTAGCTGTAAGTTTTCACATCGTTATTGGTAAGATTCTGACCTTTGAGGGGTTGCAGATAGGAGAATGCCCCAGTTGGATGGAGGTTTTGCAAAAGGCAAGGGTTGGAAAAAGTTAGAATCTCATGTCCAGCCATCCCTAATCTCCCACTAGATATTCACAAACTGTTTTGAATAAGAAGGCGTTCACTGTTTTTCTTTGCCCTTTAAAGACCATAAGACACAACTTAGTGCCTGTGTTACTCTGTGAGCCCTAGTTAGTGACTCAGGACTCATTCAATATGGATAATCTCATATGCATAAATTCTTAACTTAGTAATATCACAAGCAAGTACTTATTGATAAATAATTATTATCTATTAAAAGCTTGGGAGCTAAAGGAGGTAAAAAGAAGTAGGTCATGGTCTGTCTTCAAGGAACTTCCTAGTTGATGGGAGGCAATGTGATACAATGTAAAGAGCACCGGACTTGCGGTGCTGAACACAGAGTCATTGGATCTGAGTTCAAATCCTAGCTCTTCCAATTTCTACCTATGTGACCTTGGGCAAGTTGTTAACCTCTCTGGGCCTCAGTTTCCATGTCTGGAAAATGAGGGAGTTGGACTAGATGAGATGACCTTTAAGGTATCTTCCAGTCCTAGATCTATGACACTAGATGGGGAAACAACAAAAAGTAAAATAATCACATTAAACAATTAAATATACAAGAAGTTAAGGTAAAAGTTAAATACCTATAAGGCAGCACATAATTGATTGATTTAATAGGTGACAAGTGTTATGTAAGAGTTAAGGGGAGAGAACAATTATAGTAGGTTAGAAGAAGCTGGATATGATTGGTGGAGGAAGGGGGACTTGAGTTGCGCCTTGAAGGTTGGGCAGGGTTTGACTTGGTGGAGGGAGCGGGACTGGCAGGTCACAGCTAGAGAAGGAGAAAAGGAACAGAGAACAAAAGTCACAAGTGCGCTTGGAAGCTGTAAATAGACCAATTTGCACATTGCCAAGAGCCTGGATCATTTATAGTTGGGAAACAAGTTCAAATCTCAGCTTTACCGTTGATTAGCTCGGCTGCCACTGGCAAGTCGTTCTATCTCTCTTGGTTTCTCTCATCTGAAAAATGAGTGATATCTCTAGGGTTTAATTATTTATAGGGTTGTTGTAGGGACAGCTCTTAAACAGACATGAAAGCTCTATCAACGTGAGTTATTATAATACTCGTTAGTAATAACTGGGTAGTTTGATTTGTATAGTCAGAGATAAGGTAGGCTATGCAGCACAGTGAACAAAATTCTGGGTTTAGGGTCACAAAGACCTGAGTCTGAATCTGCTTCAGATACTTAATTAGCTGTGGGACCCTAGGCATGTCACAGCCTTAATATCAATAAATAAATAACATTAATAAATTCTTCTTGACTTAACTCTTTGAGCCTCTGTTTCATTATCTATAAAATGGGAATAATGATGGTACCTACCTTTCAAGGTTGTTTATGAGGATCTTCTGAAGATATATATGTAGTTATATTGTATATATGCAACATATATGTGTATGTATAATATATGACATATAGATGTAAAATTCTATATAAAATTAGTTATTACTCACAGAATTATGAAGATCCAATGAGATAACATATACATAAAGTGCTTTGCAGACCTTGAAGGGCTATATAAATATTAGCTCTTATTATTATTATTATTATTGTTAGGTTGAGGCAGACTGTGGAGGGTCATAGGCTAAAGAATTTTTGCTTTATCATCTTGGCAATGAGCAGCCAATGAAGATTTTGTAGTAAGGGAATAATGGGCGCACAGTGGCATATTAAGAAAATTAATCTCATGCAGGCTATTCTAGAGTGGGGAGAGACTGGCATCAAGGGAGACCCTGCATTATCTAGGGCAGTGGTAGTGGAGAAGATTAAAAAAAAGACTGATGTGGGGACATTGTAAAGGGAGGTTCCATGAAATTTCCTTTCTGGCTTATACTCTTCATTTTTACCATTTTAAATACTTCTAGCAAGCAGAATGGCTTAGCTACACACTCCTACGTCCTAAGGGGGTAGACTGATGGCATGCCTCTACAACCTCCTAATTTTTAGAGAAGCAATCAACAAATTAATGCCATTTAATTCTAATAACTATAAGCTTCCCTTGCATTTTTGTTTTGCTAGTGAGTTTATTGAGTGGATAATTATTTCTGGTTAAATTTTGCATATCTTTACCTCACAGGGTAATACAGGTGCTCCTGGGGTACCTGGTGCTATGGGAAATTCAGGCAAACCGGTAAGTTATTATTTCTCCTTTTCATAACTTATTAATTCTATCACCAGGAGGCAAAAGGCCATTTATTCCTAACTTTATTATTTACCTATCATCTTGAAAACAGGGTCAAGAGGGACCTCAAGGGGAAGTTGGACCACGAGGACCCCGGGGGCTACCAGTAAGTACTTGTCTGTTCTGCATCTGTAGACTCATCCCTCCCAGGCTTTGCATGATTATGCAAGCAGTTGAGACAAGAAATAGATTTTTTTCTCCTAAGAAATGAGAAAAGTTCTTAGAAGAATGTATAACTATTCCTTTGGTTGTAGAAGGAGTGATTTTTAAGGAGCAACTTGTTATAGTGCAACTCAGAAGACCTGGGATTTGAGTTCTGCTCTGACACTTACTGGGTGTATAACTATGGGAAAATTACTTAAACGTTCTCTGAACTTCAGTTTCTTCATCTAAATGAGAGATCCTGCCATTTTCCATGCCTCATTCACGGGGCTATTGCCATGATTAATGTCTGTGAATGCATCTTATAGAATTTAAAATAGCCCTTAGTACTTTACTATTACTCTATGGAATTACGCATTTTGTAAGAGACACAGTCATGTACATCTTATTCAATTCAATTTCAAAAATTCAATCCCTTTCGTAAAAATTAAAACACCCACAAACAGAGGCTGACACTGGGCATATCACATAACTTTTTGATGCCCTGGGCAAGTCTAAGATTATAAACTGCAGAGTAGGTACTGATCTGCATTGGTAGAGGAAGTTTTCTCACTTGGAGATAGAAAAGGACATATGGAAAGCAAGGTTAGGCACTAGGCACACAAATGTGAAAAAATGGCATGGCTTCTGCCCCAAAAGAGCTTACCATCTTGTAGTGACGGAAGAGACCTTACAGATATAATATAAATTAGAATTTGACAAAGGGCATAAGAGGGATCAAAAAGAGGTGTCTGAGTTTTTAAAGAAGGAACACTCAAATATTGTTAGGTAGGACACAGGGAAGGATTCTTGGAGATGGTAATATCTGAGGTAAAGAGCACTTTGATAGGTTGAGATGTGAAAAGAGTCTGTTCTAGGCTTTGGGGGTTGGGTTATGAAAATGTACAGAGGCAAGATGAGCTGGGGTAGCAAAAAGTAGATTTGAGACTGATTGGAAAATTGGGAATTTCATGCATTTCATCACAGTTTAGAAAGAAATCGTTGGTCTTTACTTTAAAGTTGGTTCACCTGATTTCAAATTCTTGCTCTGTGGTGAAAAACACATTTGGAGGAGGATTGTAGGAACACTCCAGAACTGATACTTCTATTACGCATTCCTCGAACAAACTGAGTGATGATTTGTATGCTTCAGCCAAACAGGTTTGGGTCAGGCCTATGGGAGGTCTTCTCTCCACTTCTGAGAGAAGTATGTCTCTTGGACTTTACAAGCCTGCCAATTTTCAGGATTATATCCACCTTCATCCCTCACGTTGACTAGCTCCATCAACCCATTCTTGGATCTGCCCTTGGCATGCAGATTTCCCTCTACTCTGATTAGGACCCATCAGCTTCTAGCTAAAAACAAGGGGTATATTACTAATACAGAAGGCTCTCTGGTATCCTCAGGATTCTAGGCATCTATTATATTCCATTCTTCTATCTTCATTTCATTGTGTATGAATCTGAGTGTGCATAAGATCAGGCCTTTCATCTAGCTAGAAATGTCATCATCTGACTAGTTTTTTTCTGTTAATAGCACTGCCATTTTTCCTAGTTATCTAGCCTTGAAATTTTGTAGTCATTCTCCTCCCTTGATCGCTCTTCATCCAAAATCTAATCATCACTTTATTATGTCAGTTCTATTTCTCTTTCTTGGATCCACCCTTCCATTTTCTTATAATAATATTTACTTTTTTCAATTAATAAGTATTTATTTGTTTTATTCCCTTTCCCAATCTGCCCAGAAAAAAAGGAAAAAGGAAACTCCTGTAACAAACATGTATAGTCAAGCAAAAAAAAATAGATTCCATTGTCTGTATCCAAAACTGTGTGTCTCATTTTATGTATTAAGTCCTCTTTGTCAGAAGGTGGGTATCATTCTTCGTCATTAGTCTTCTGGAATTGGTCATTGCACTGACCAGTTATCAAGTCTTTCAAAAATATTACTCTTTATTATGTTGTTATTGTTTAAATTGTCCTCCTGATTCTGCTCACTTTACATCAATTCGTATATCTTCCCATTTTCACTGAACCCATCTCTTTCATTATTTCCTGCAGCATGATAGCATTCCATTACATTCATATTCCATAATTTGTTTGGCCATTCCCAAAATGTTGGATGTGAATTCCCATCATTACTGTGCTAGTTCAGGACTCTATTAAATTTAATTTCTTATTTTTTTTTATTATGAACTTAACAATCATCAGTAAACAAACATTTTAGCATCCAAATGAACAAAAAGGGTGATTGAGAATAAAACAAACTTCTCTCATATAGTAGTCTCAAAAAAGTACATACTACATTTAAACAGATCATAACAAAGTTACCATGTTTGTGTCCTCTCCTAAATGTCTTTTTTGTCTTCTGTATATTTTAAATTTTTGTTGCTGCTTTTTTTCTTCCTCATAATAGGATCATAGTCCATAGGATCACAGAACTCTAGAAGGGACCTTAGAGGTAATCTAATCCAATCTCTGTCATTTTATGGACAGTGAAACTGAAGCCCAGTGAAGTCAAGTGATTTGTCCAAAGTCAAATCCTTGGGCTATTGTAGTGGCCTCTCAAGCAGTCCTCCCGCTTCCAATCTCTTCTTGCTTCAATCCATGAAATATATTGTTCTCAGATGATTGTCATAAGACGTAATTTCTCTTTCATTTTATTTCTTTGCTCAAAAACCATCAATGGGTCTGATAAATAAGCTCCACACTTCTTGGCCTGGCAGCCAACGTTCCTCATGAACTAATCTCAAACTATCTTTATAGCCATCTCACCATTATGTTCTTATGTATATTCTACATGCCAGCCAAATTGTACTTTTTCCTATTTCTTAAATACACCCTATGACTTCTTGACTCTTTGTTCAAGCTGTTTTACCACTTAGTATCTCCTTACTATCATCTCTGCTCATCAAAATCTTATCCATAGCTCAAGGCCCAGCTCAAATGCCACCTCCTCCATGAAAACTTCCCTGGTGCTCTTCTTCCTATCTCACCCTAACATGGCTTCCTTTTCATTAAGTGATTTCTCCCTCTTCTGAACTCCCATAATATTTTCTTTTTTATTCAGTTAGTCAAAACGTATTTATTTTGTTCTTATGCACCAGGCTTTGTGCTGGGCGTGAGGGAGACAAAGAATGCCATAATACTTTCTTGACCATTTCCGTTGGCACTACGATTTACTGGTTTTTTTATTACAGTAATCTGTGTATGTTTGATTTCCCCCAACTATATTGTAAACTTCCTAGAGGCAGAGACCAGACTTTATTCTCCTTTGTATCCCCTGCAATGCCTATAATGAAGCCTTACACATGGCAGAAACTCAGTCAAGACTTGTTGGAAAAAATGTTAAAATGAATTCAGCTAAACAGTTGAAACTGTCTGCCTTGTCATAGAACTACGCCTCCTACGCAACGAATTTTCCAAGTGAATCTTGTGGCATGATTCAAAATTTGTTTTTCTAGCACTAGATAGAAGTACCATTGAAAAATACTTCAATATATTCAAGAGTCTTTACTTTCATTGATGGGATTGCAACCCCTCTTCTCCACCTCCCCAGAGCAGGTGTTCTTAACCTAGGGTCCATAATCTTTTTAAAAAAATATTTTGATAACTACTTATTGTTATAATTGGAATTGTTTATCTTTGTAATTCTATGTATTTTGTTTTATGTATTTAAAAAAACATTATCCGGTAAAGGGATCTGAAGGCTTCACCAAATTGCCAGAGGGGGCCACAGCACAAAGAAGGTTAAGAACTCCTACTAGACCTTACTAGAGGATCTTTAAGAATTGCTATGGCTGAAAATTTAAAATTTGACCTTGAAGTCTCTATGAACTGAGCTGAGCTGGTATCATAAAAGTAGATTTGGAAAGGACCTCAAAGGCCATTTAATCAACCATTTTCCCTTTATAGATGAGGAAAGTGAGACCCAGGAAATGAAGTGATTGGCCCAAAGCCATAGAGAGATTCAGGAGCAGGATTTGAACTCAGGTCTTCCATTCTAGAATCAGTGCCCTTTCTCAGACAACAGAAGAGCAATCCCTCACCTGGATTTTCCTTGATTTTTTACAGGTTAACATAGGATCTGTTACAGTTTAAGCTTCACCAGCTCATTTTTCAGGAACTCAGGGTCACCTCTATGCCATGAAAAAATGTTAGAGTAGGACTTTAGTGGAGAACAGTCTATAATAGGACTATAAAATTGAATTGGTCTTTTATAGCCTTGTGACATACACAAAAGTTGTAATTAAATCAGGACTAAATAAGTCCTTACAATGGTAATGTAAAATAATTAGTCAAACTGTACTTTTAATCCCATGAAATGGGTTTGTAAAAGCATTGATCTATAGCTGACTTTCTGGGTTAATTGGTATTTCTTTTGCCGGAGAGAAGCATTTAGTATATAGCGTATGATATAGATTATGTAAAGTGATTTCCTATTTTTCTACTTCTTACATCAGCAAGATTTTAAAGCTGTGGTTGCATTTGTAGATGCTTTTACATTTTTCAATAACTGATTTTTTTTAAACTATGTAAACACCAGCCAACTATCCCAGTAGCATGGTATGCTGCAGTGGTATCAGATTCAAATTAGAAAGAGGGGCCACTAAACCATTAAAGTTGCTAACCACTACTTAAGAATATCTATAGCCCACATATTGACTTAAAAAAACATGTTAATATTATCTGTGTCCTATTTAGCAGCTATAGTCTAAAGGTAGCTAGGTAGCACAGTGTATAGAGTGTAGGGCCTGAAGTCAGGAAGACTCATCTTCTTGAATTCAAGTATGGCCTCAGATATTTACCAGCTATGTGACCCTGGGCAAGTCACTTAACTTTGAGTTTCCTCATTTTTAAAATGAGCTAGAGAGGGAAATGGCAAACCACTCCAGTATCTTTGCCAAGAAACCCCAAATGGGGTCATGAAGAGTCAGACCTGACTGAACAACAACAGTAACAAATCGTGTTTTTATTTATTTTGTAGAAAATATTTCCCAATTTTATTTTAATCTGGTTCTGGCCATACTTGCATTTGACACATCTGGTATAGTGTATAGAGAACTGGAATTAGAATCAAGAAGACTTGGGTTCCAATTGCATCTAGCCATGTGATCCAGGGAAAATCATTTAACCTCCTCTGCAAAGGGAGTGGTCTGGACAAAATGGCCTCTAAGGTCCCTTCTGGTTCTAAAATATATGCACCTATTCTCTGTGATCCTAAGAATGAAGGACTCTTCACATAGCAAGTTAGAGGAATTTTATAAGACAACCTCAGCAACCACAATGAAAGTCAGTGAATCTGCCTTTCCCATGATTCTGTGCCAGCATTATAGATCCATTTATAAAAAGGTACATTATTAAATGAAGATTCACAAACACTACCCTGAGATAAGCAGTTGTTATTTAAAAATGGCTTTCGTGTTCCGTGACCTCTATCTACATGGATTTCTTGAACGAACAACTGGTCCTGATTTATTAAGAAAGATACCTGCTCAGTCTGTTCAGTGATGGATGATCTTGAAGGAAATGAGGCTGATTTTGATTGAATGCTTTAGTGGTTTCCTTAGATAGACTCAAGACTTACAGCAGGATCCGTATCTGTGCTCACCAAGGCACGTTTAGCGGGCTTAAATTGAGCAAGACTGTTCATTTCCCAGGGACCATTTACTATCTAATAGTGATAACACAGCATTACCAATCATGGAAATGAAGCTGAAATAGTGTCTTATAAGTAACAAAATTATATAGACACCGGTTACTCTTCTCCAAAAAATTGTGATGATGCCTTGATTGGCTCTTAAACGTGTTAGTAGGTGTGTTAGAATGTGTGCAACGAGGTGGAAAGGGGAGCCCTATATAGTTGTTTGTAGCTTTTCTTTCTCTCAAGTCAATGAAAATTTGTTGTCATCTTGACTTCTGTCTTGCTACTGGACTTCCGTGACTGGAGGAGAGAGTGAGGCTGACAACTTTGCGCAACTCTGCCTCACTTAAATCTAATTCATGTGCAAGCCAAGACATCATCTGTGATATCACTGGTCCACTTTGGAAACAAAGAACAAACAAAGACAAGCATTTATTAAACACTTACTATATGCCAGGCACTGTGCTAAGTGCTAGGGCGGTATTTTCTAAGCACCTACTACATTACTAATACTTTGCTAGGTGCTGGGAATGAACAGGAAAAAAAAAAACGACTAAAAAGGAAAAAAAGTAGTCCTTGCTTTCAAAGAATTTGCCGCCCTTACATGTGCAGAAGTTTGAAAAAAGAGGCTTCTTCTAATAGGCAATATACCTTTCACATAGGATTATACAACTTGAATAATTCTAAACCCTAAACTTGGCGGAAAGGACACCAGAAGTGGTGACTATGAAGAAGTGGTGACTGTGAAAATGTTTCCTAAATATGGGAAGAGACTTGAACTAGCTTGATTGTAAGATTCCTTCATCATGACATTCTCATTGTATTGAGATTCTGCCTTAGTCTCTATTCTTTCTATTGAAGGTTTGAGTTTTGTTTCCACTTAAAGTTTTGTGTCTATTAAGTCACTTAAGATTACTGGGCCTCGTTTTTCTCATCCATCAAAAGAGGGGATTGGAGTACATGACCTTTGAGGTCCTTTCTAGCTCTGAGTCTTAAATTGAAACTCCAATGCCTTTTCAATGATGGCTGATCTGTTTGGAAGAAATATGAATGGATATAATTTGGAAGAAAACTATTAACTTCCATCCCCCAACCCAGGGTATCTGAGAATATTATCACCCCAGCTCTCTGATGTGTAGCAGCTTCTATCTTTTAATTAACAGCTCTGTCATTGCAAGTTCCTGTCATCAGTGTCATAGTTAATTACTCTTCTCATGGAATTTGTTTAGCTTAATCTATGCTTGCACTGATTACTGTTTTGTATCCCTGTCACTCATGCTAATATCATTTCATTAGTTCATATGGTGAAATAGCAGACCTTAGAGAGAAAACCCGATTATTTTCAGAAACTGCAAGACCTGGTCCCGGAATCGCCCACTCCCCCAGCCCTCTATTATGTCTAAGCTAAAATATAAAATCCTCTGGATTTTAAAGACCTGCAAAACCTGTTGAGTGTGTTGCTGCAGATTTGCCTAAGGATTTGTTAGCCGAGGACTTATAGGATGGAATTGAAAAGAAAAGGAGAAGTCCAACAGTCTCCCAAAGCATCTTCCGGGGAAGGAGTTCTTGATCTGGGGTCCATGAACTTGTTTAAATTTTTTTTGTAACTGTATTTCAATATCACTGGTTTCCTTTGTGATGCTATATATTTTATTTCATGCATTTAAAACCATTATTCCAAGGAGTATATAGGCTTTACCAGTTTGCCCCAAGGGTTCATAACACAAAATAGGCCAAGAATCTCCATTCTACATAAACAGAGGGACAAACACCCCTAAATTCATGGATCTTACCTTTGGGTCACTGAATTTTAAGGATGAGAGGGACCTCAGTGACCATTTGGTCTAGCACATATCTCAGAAGAATTTCCTTTACATTGTACCCAGCACATGGCCATTCAGCTTTTGCTTGAAGATATCCAAAGAGAGAACCCATTGCTTCCCAAGGTGTCCCATTCCATTTTTGGATAGTTTTAACCACAAGGAAGTTTTTCACGTGAAGCTTAATTTTGTGTCTTCGCAACTTCCCCATATTGCTACTAGTTGTACCCTGTAGGGCCAAGCAGAAAAAAAAATCTAGTCTCTCATAATGTCACAGCAAATGCTTGATGACAGCTATCATATCCTCTATCAGTCTTCTTTTCTTCAGGCTAAATAGCTACAGTTTCTTAAATTAATTCTCATGCATGCATTTGTGTCTGTCCAAGTTCCAGACATAATAGTGATTGTCGGCTCTTTGTGGGGCACTGAGTAGGGTACGGATTGCTGAGGGTCTACTGATGTTTATAAGCTTGTTAACTGAGCTCATCAAGGCTCTATCCTGGTCTGCCTTCTCTTTTTTCCCCTGTATTTTCCCACCTGGTGATCTCATCAGCTTATGACTTCTCCAGTTATTGTTTCCAGACTTATGGCTCTCAGAGGTACATGTATAGCCCTGGTCTTTTTTCTGAGCTTCAGTCCTACATCATCAAATGCCTGTTGGACATTTAAAACTCTTTGTCCCGTAAGTGTCTCGAATTCAAGAGGGCCCCAACAGAACTTATTGTCTTCTCCACCTTCCAGACTACCTCTCTTCCAAACTCTTCTATTGCTGTTGAGGGCATCACCATCCTTCTAGTTATTCAGGCTCCCAGTCTCATTGTTATTAATTCTCATTCTCTCTGTCTCTCTCTCTCTCTCTGTCTCTCTGTCTCTCTCTCTCTCTCTCTCTCTCTCTCTCTCTCTCTCTCTCTTGCTCTCTCGCTCTCTCGCTCTTGCTCTCTCTCCTTCAACCCATTATGTTGCCAAGTTTCATCATTTCTATCTCCACTTCTTGGTACTCTTCTCTAGATAGGCAAAGCTACCATCTTTGTTCATGCCCTCATCACCTCTCACCTGGACTATTGCAGTGGTTTCCTGATTGGCCTCCTTTACTTAAGTTTCTCTCTGCTTTAGTCTGTCCTCTACTCAGTTGGAGGTAATTTTCCTAAAATCTAGGTGTGAACAGTTCAACCTCTAGTTAGTCAAGTACAGTGGCTCCCTATTACCTCCAGGTTCAAATATAAAATCCTGTGGATTTTAAAGACCTTCAAAACCTATCCCCATCCTACCTTTCCAGTCTTCTTACTCTTTATTCTCCTACACAGAGGCTATAACTAATAACAATGGCTTTCTCGCTGTTCTTCAAACATGGCGCTCCATCTCCCATTTCTCTGCCTTTTCATAGGCTGTCCCCCATTCCTGGAATGTTCTCTCTCCACACCTCTACTCTCTATTCCTTCAGTACTCAGCTCAAAGTCTACCGGTGGCAGTAGGCCCTTCTTGCCACCCCCACCCCCATTTGCCTTCCATCTATTCTATATGTATCTTGTTTCTACCTACTTATTTACACGTTGTTTCTGCTGTTTAAATCTAAGCTCTTTGATGACAAGTTTTTTTCTTTTTTTTCTTTTTTTTTCTTTTACTATACTTAGTGATTAGGATAGTGCCTAGAATATTCATTGACTGACTTATTGACTGAAAGACGAGGAAATGATATTTCAAGGTCAGAGAAAATATTTGGATTTTCATGGTAATATAACTCCTTAAAGAAATGGAGGCCCATAAAATGTTTATTTAGTCTCATTTTTGAAAAAACAAAAACAACCCAGCTTTGTTTATAAGTAGAAGGGGAAAAATGAATGCTGTAACCATTACTTTTATTTATGATAAAAAAGTGAAAGAGTTCAATTCTTCAGAAGTCAATGTTTCATAGTATGCCCCAGGCAATGACCTTTCACCTTCTGGTATTGTAAATTATATTTTACACCTTTCCACTGCAATTGTTTTTTTCATTTAAGATCACTTCAGCTTGATGTTATTTGGGACTTAAGCCACAATTCTGCCCAAGAATTATTTGAACTAGTCACCACAGCAGGTTTCCTGGAGAAAAGAAGTCTTGAACTTTGAAATGTGAGATCTAGTCATTGAAGTGGGCCATAATCTTGAAATTCATAGTCTGCATGTAAGAAATACCTAATTTTTATTGGCCACTTCTTCATCTAGAGTCACATACCTGCAGTGCAAGCTCTCCCAGAGTGATTTCCACAGTAGAAATGGCCCAAGCTAAGGTTGGCACCACCTGCAAACTTTTGCCAGACCTGGCAGAATAAGTAGTTGAGAATATAGTTGGGCACGTGGGCAGGATTTGAGTAGGAAACTCACCCCAGATATTCAGTTTCTTTTTTTTAAACTAGAAACGTTGGTTTAATAAAAATTAGGGCATTTGGTTCCAGCTGACAACAAAGCTTATGAAACTATTTGTCCCTGAGATATCAGTGTATCTGACGTTGAAATTATGTTATATGTCTGGGGCCTATTGCAGCGCAGTAAGGAGTTCTTATTGGATTTTAGAAATGTTCTGAACTTTAAATGTTGCCTAAAGGGTTTTTTTTGTTCTTTTCCCTGAAATAAAGTTCAACTGTAAGATATACGTAGATACCTGCTTCGTAAGGAAGAGTAGAATGATGCTATTGGATACAGTTATAAATATTATAAAATACAAAAGAGGAATAGTTTACTCCTTCCACTCCATGTTAGATTTATAAGGAGTGCAATTATTCATTTTTAATTTAATATTTAATTTTTCCCAATTACATGTAAAAACAATTTTAACATTCTTTAAGTTCTAGAGTTCCAAATTCTCTGCCTCCCCCCCGCATTGAGAAAGCAAGCAATTTTACATGTGTAGTCATATAAAATACATTTCCATGTAAGTCATATTGTGAAAGAAAACACAGACCAAAAAAAAAAACCCAAGAAAAATAATGTAAAGCAGAAGTGTCTTCAATATGGACCGCAATTATTTCTTGAATATCTTCAGTGTTTAACATAGTGAACTGTGTCTAGGGATTTTTTTTTTTAAAAACGGACCTGTGATTTCACTAATGAGCAGATTTCTCTACCAATGGAGATTTGAATCTTTTCAAAACTTTGAATCTTAGAGAAAGGTTAAGTGACCTGGCCAGTCATACAGCCACTATGTTTCAGAGGCAGGACTTTCTGAACCCAAGAATTTCAAACTTCAAAGTCAACTCTCTACCTATACGCCACGTTGTAAATAAGGCATTTTTTTGACTGTGTCCAGAATGCACAGCACTTCTGTACCGCGAGGGAAACTTGATTCCATATAGTCTTTGCTCTCAAAGAACTTTCAGTCTTGAATCAGATGTTATTTTGCAGAATGAAAGCACAGTATTCTCTTTCTTATAGTTTCCAAAGTGTACTTACATCATTAATTTTTTTATATGAAACAAAAATAATCAACAGAACAAAGAGCTTTATTTCATTCTATACATCTGTACCCACTGTGTATTTTAGAGTATACAAAGAAATATAAAGACAAAATCTTTTGACTTAGGGTTCTTTTTTTTACACTACCATTTTGAGCTTCAGAATTGTTGTTAGATATTGGTTTTTAAATGCTTTCTAAATCCCTAGTCTCTATTCAGATGTTTATGACATATGATTGCACATATATGTATGTGTTCATGTGTGTATGTATGTACACACTCACATATATAAATATATATTTATTCATATATACACATAGGACTTTTGTTGTTGTTCGGTTGTTTCCTTCTCCAGCTCATTTTACAAGTGAGGAAACTGAGACAAACAGAGTTAAATGATTTGCCCAGGGTCACACACCCACTAAGTGTCTGAAGTCACATTTGAACTAAAGTCTTCTAGATTCCAGTGCCCCATCCACTTCACACCTAGCTGCCCTACACATAGGACTATTTATTCTAAGATATTTCTTCTCGAGTTTCATTATAATCAACAAATAGTTTAAATATTCACTGACTCCTGCTATGGATGCTTAATAGGAAGACTGGGTAAATCACTTAATCTCTATGCACTTCAGGCAACTCTGCTTTTTCTCTACTAAGTCTTGGAGAGGTTGAAATCGAGCTCAATGGAGGGAAATCCCACACTAGGATCTTTTGTCTATTTGTGTTCATTGAAAGGGTTTCTCATTACTGGTTAATTTGGGTATTTTAGGTAATGTGACAATCAATTTCTCCCAAATTCCACCTCTTATTAGAGCTGCCTCCCTCTCTCTCAATTACTTTATTTATAACCTTTGTTTATATTTTTACATTTTCTTATCTCTGTCTCCAAGAGAGACCTGTGTGGTAAAGGAAGTTCCTAGCCAGGAGTTCCCAATCTGATGAAATCACAGATCTGGTTAAAAAAAAAGACTTATCTGTGAACATATTTTTTTTTCTTCCTGGAATAGAAGTTAGTATTCCCAGAGGGCAACCATTGTTTGTTTTCCTCATTGTATTCCTTGTAGCTAGCTTGGTGCCTGGCACGTAGTAGGTGTTTGTTAAATGTTTGTTAAATTGAATTGGATTTAATTGAATTGATATGATCTCTCTTTTCAAATTAATGATCTAAGGGTGGAGATGCTGCTGTGATGACTTCAATTTTTAATAAAAATAGTTTTTAACTGAATGTTATTTTACTTAGATCTTCATGAAGCACTTGAACTTGGAAAAAGGGATCTTTCATGATAATTAATTACATTTGCCTCTTTACAGGGTAGCAGAGGAGAATTAGGACCCAGTGGTCCTCCAGGCCCCCCAGGTAAACTGGTAAGTGATGACTTTTTAATTCCTTAGCTGTTTCTATTTACTTCCTCTAATTCATGCTATCATGAGAGAGGAGAGGTGGGTGAATAGAGTACAGAAAAGGAGAGGGAAACAATACAGGAGAAGTCACTGATAAACCACATTTTGTTTTCATTACTTTGTGAACGCCTGGAAATGAAAGGTAGCAATATTTGAAACAGCACAACTAAAAATGCCATTTAGGCCATACGTAGTGGGGCGTGACGCATGTTAACAGCTACAGCCTGTGACATACATTCTGAAATGGTGGGAAACATCAGATGCCACATTTGGGTTGTGGTTGTTCCTGGAATTCAGGAGCCTGATGCATGAATGCTGTCTTTTAAAACATCTACACTGCTTATTTACACAGCAAGAGGGGGGACTGACTTGCAGAAGCCTAAGCTGAAAGAACCCACTGTTGTAGAGGAATGTAAACCATGGGAGTTGGTGATCTCAGAAGAGAAAAAAAAAGCTATGAAGGACAGGCTGCTTACAGGAGGAAAGTTAGATACCTGGCTTATATTTATTTCAGGAAATGGCAAAGCCAGCTAGGCCGCATATTGACTGTATGCCTGGAGTGTTAGCTGTTACATTGGCTTTTTGTTTTTTGTGCTTGATGATTTACAGGGTCCTTTTGGCAGTCCAGGCCTTCCTGGTCTGCCCGGTCCCCCTGGACTCCCTGGATTGAAAGGTGACAGGGTAAGATTCAGATGGTAAAGAGGTTACTTTGTTATTGGGCATTTACTGCATTTCATAAGCTAACAAATGGTTATACAGAGGCTTCATTGACTAAGTGGGAGGATAGTTTCAGTCAAATGGAGAATGTCCCTAGAATGTAGTTCAGTCACTTACAAAGCAGACGAGTCTCTACGTATGATATGATGTGGTGCAGTGGGAAGAGGGTAGCCTCTGAAGAGGGAGGTTCATCTCTCTAGACTTGTTTCCTTATTGCAAAATGAGGGAGTTGGATTACATGACCTTTAAATTTAGGAAATTATGAAAAAAATCTCTCCAGATGGTAATTGTTTATTGTCCAAAGAGAAAAGGACTATGGGTTGAGAAAGGAAATTCCCTTTATGATCATCAATTCACAGATCATTGGAAGTGGAAGGACCTTTGGGATCATGGAGTGCTAGACCCATCCCTCTCATTTACAAATCGAGAAGCCAAGGCCCAGAAGGGTCAAGTGATTTTCCCCGGCTCAAATAGCTAGTCATTATCAAAGCTGGCACTGAAACCCAGGTCTCTGATATGTTCTTTCCATTCTGTCTTACTGTCTCTCTCACTTTCCATTCAATTCAGTTAAAAACACATTTATTCTGTGGCCAGCATTATTCTGGGTGTGGGGGATACAAAGGGAGAAAAGAAAACAGTTCTTTTCCTCCAGAAGTTTATATTCAATTGGACAGAAAATGCATGTACACAAATAAGTGTATAAATATGAATATATACATACATGTTTATATATAAAAATATGTTTTATATGTGTATATATTCACACATGGGCGTATATACACCCACATGCAAAGTTCATCTTTGGAGAGGGAGTGGGGGGATCAGCAAAAGCCTAGGGTACAATGTAGCAATTGAACTGAACTTTGAAAGGAAATAGGGACTCCAAGAAGCAGAAGAATTTAGTAGTCTTTTATTCCACTGAATTCTAAATCTGTCTTCCTTTAGTTGATTTTCAGTTATGTCCAATTCTTTGTGGCCTTATTTTTTATTTATTTTTGGCAAAGACACTGGAGTGGTTTGCCATTTCTTTCTGTAGCTCATTTTACATATGAGGAAACTGGGGCAAACAGGTCAAGTGACTTGCCCAGGGTCACCTACCTGCCCAAGTTTATCTGTCCTTCAGATATTATTTAGATTTAGAATTTAGAGCAAGAAGAAACCTTAGAGATGACATCTAATCTAACCCCCTCATCTATTAGATGATACTGAAATTCAGAGAGGTTAAGGTTTCAGAAATATTAAATAGCAGAGCAGGTATTTATATCTACATCTTTTGACTCCTCCCATTGACCTGGTCCAATCTCTAATGCTCTTGCCACTATCCTAAGTTGCTGCCTCAGGATGCTTTGTTCCTGATAATTTCATTCTCTAATAATCATCTCAGGGCCTTACCCACCTCTGTTAGTCTTCTTACTAATCTCTGGGATTTCAGTCTATCATGTTTTAAGTCCATTTTCTCTATAGCTGCCAAAACAATGTTCCCAAGGCACAAGTCTGACCAAGGAATTCTCCTGCTCAAAAACTTTCAGTGGCTCCCCATTTGTAATGGGATAAACTATATACTTTTCTTAGGCACTCTACAATATGACTCCCAACTATCTTTCTGGCCATGCTCAACTATACTCAAATTTTCTGTTCTGTCCATAAACTATTATCTATTTTTTGGACCTTGACATTCTATCTACCACCTTTTTGCTTTGCTATTCCTTAATGCTTAGAATGAACCCCTTCCTTATGTCTGTCTCTAATAATCCTTGTCTTCTGTCAAGATCAGCATAGAAAGCCATTTCCTATGAGAAGCCTTCCCTGTGATTGCTGTCCTCTCTTCCCTTAATTTATCTTGCATTTTATTTATTAAAATGACAAGTAGGGGAATTCAATCATCTTTCTAAACAAAAATTAGCATAGCTAACATGCTCTCCATTTCTTAAATCTAGAAAATCAACAAAGCAATAAATCAAGATCTGCTTTGTAACTCTTTGCTGATTTCCAAGGTGTGAATGCTCACACTGAAAATTTAACAATGGGCTGTCACACTGGTTCAAGTTGGCTCTAGCATAGGCCTATGTACAAATTATATTCTACCCCATTTACAGTAATAGTAGAATGTAGGCTTCTTGAAGGCAGACAATGTTTTCATTTTGCTTTTTTAAATGCCCAGCATTTGCCGCTTTAACTATAGTATACATATAAGTATACGCTTAATGTCGATGTGTTGTGTTTGTCCTTTGTTCTTGAAGAGGACCATGACATCAGGGAAATGATGACATGACTTGCAGTTGACTCTGATTTGAGTGAGGGAGGGCTGTGCAAGGTCACCAGCCTCACTTTCTCCTCCAGAGCCATTAATGCTAATGAGTGCTACGGTGAATTGACTTTGTTATCTGGCCCCATATTGATGACAGGGAGGTATTATTTCTTACCCTTCTCTATTAGTATGGGTATGGGGAGTTGGTTAATTTATATTTCTATTGTGCTTTCATCTTATTTTTAAAAAAATGATACTATTTCTTAAGTTCCAAGTTCTGAGACAATATCACAATGTCTTTATTATAGGGTTCAGTTGGTGAGCCTGGTCCAAAAGGAGAACAAGTAAGTCTTATAATTTGATCCTTGTGATGTTTCATTGAATACTCTATGTAGTATTCAGTATGCGGTAAGTTACAGTTGCCATTGTGAAGTTGTATGGATATGGCTTTAAAAAAATGGGACCGCTGGTCTCTTTCCTGATGTGAAAATTGTTTGATTTTTGTTCCTACCTACACAGTCTACTGTTAATCATGGGTCTCCTTCTGGGCCTGCACATGGCTTTTCTCTGAAAAAGCACCTCTCTGCCTGTATCCTCCAAATTGTCTTGCCTTTGGTTGTTTTAATGTCATCCAATCTCACTGAATCACGCTGAGGCCATCAGCTAGATAAATTTAATTTTTTTTTCCTCTGGGTTCCTCACCCATTAGAAAGAACATTCCCTCCAAGGCTTCCCAATGAATAAGCTAAGGATTCTAAAGATTAACCCAGAAGTACAAATGAAATTCAGGTCAAACTTTTTGGATTCTCCCTGAAGCTGTTGCCTGATTTGGGCTAGCCTCACTTCCAACTAGACTGTAAGCCCCTTGAGGGTCAACTGTTTCTTTGATTTCTGCAATGCTTAGCAGAAATATAGGCCCATATAGGCGTTTGGTAAATATTCACTTGGCTAGGTGATTAAAACTAATCTCGGGCAGTAATAATGTGAAGTTTTTGCCTTAATTTTAGGGTCGTGCTGGTGAAGAAGGTGAAGCAGGAGGAAAAGGAGAACTAGTAAGCCATTCTTGTTTATTTCACTTCTGTTTTAAAGTGGTCTCTAAACAAACTTTATAAATATTTTTGACTCATTTTCCTTAGATTTTCAAATTTTCCATGTTTTTGAATTGAAATCTGTTCTCTTCATTGACTTCTGGAAAATCTGGACTATTTTGTTTATAAACACACTTCTGTTACAGGTAAAAATTGCTAAGTGGAGTAAGGGGAAAACCCTCTAGTTTCTAATCTCTTATGGACCTATCTTCTCCACTACATCTTTTGGGGGCAAAAACGTACTTATCTCTAGGGAATGCATCTTTACAGTGAATGAAGATTTGCATCCAGGTCTATCAGTAGTTCTCCTATGCCTTGGTATGCCCAAGAATCATTAATGGTTCCTGCCATTGAGAAAATGTGTTGGAGAGAAGGAATGCTATCCCTATCCTTAACAGACAGCTATCCTGTGTGTCCTTCTCTAATTTTAAAATTTCCAAACAATTAACCCTTAATGGATGCTCCTAGGCAACAATTTGGAGAACTGTTTAGTTATTTCTGAGCTATTGAAACAGATTAAAATTTTTAAAAAATGTGCAGAGGTTTTTATTTTGATATCTTTCTTTTTTAAAGCAAGATGGATACATTTCTCATCAAATTATTTTTAAGACCATTTTTAGCGTGTAAAAAGCTATTAGAACTCGGATTTGATTTTCTATTCAATTTTGGAGATTTAACTCTAATATAAATGTGATACCTGATTTAACAAAATGGTCCCCATTGTCAAGTAAATTTTTGGGAAAAAAGCTTATCTCAATTTTTCTTTGAGTCCCAGATATTTGTTTGTAGTCAAAGAGAATGAATTCCATTTGCTTTCCAGGGATGATTAACCGATGAATGACATCTTTAAGTGAACATATTTTTCCTATTGGCTGACATTATCACTGTTGGGACATTTTCATATTCACTTTTTTAAAATTATAAAAGAAAACCATATTTAGTGAGGTAGATTAAAAAAAAGCATTTCCAAGAATATAAAAAGGAACTTAGACTTTGCAATTTTTATAAGGTATTGGAACTTTTAACGATATTTTCACATCTTATGACATTATACTTTTATTAATTTGATCATATTTCCTCCAACATTTCAATAATATAATCCAGTTTGGAAAGTTTTAAGCAAATTATCTCAACTGTGAATACATTGTTCTAATATAATTTTGTTTTATTGATTTAGGGAGATATAGGATTGCCAGGCCCAAAGGGATCTGTAAGTATGATGAAGAGTAATATTATAAAAAAATCAATAAACTGTATAATCTCTGCAGCATTCTACTTTATGAAATCCATCTCTAACCATCAATTCTTCAAGGACTTGCCTCCAAGTAAATGAAGAACCAAATTTACTAATTTATTTAAATAATAGATTGAATCAATAGAAAAATCTTGCCATTATGGAAACATATTTAACTTTGGAAGTAACCCTGCTAAAGGACAGTCTCTCTATTTCTTTAGGAATGGCTCAGTCACCATTAAGTGGCAATACATTTTCCAATTTTCTGCCCAAATTGGTCATTTTTAAAAATTAATTTCACACATTGGGGAAAGGCGTCAGTATTTTATTATAATTTCCTTAGTAATTATAAGATTGAAAAATGTTTCTTTGGTTTTTGTAATCTCCTATGTATTGGAACATGAGAGTCACAATGGAAGAATGGTGTGTTAGCTAAAGAAATCACATTAAGGCATATTTGAGTTGGAGGACTTTCTTTTTTTCCTTATGATATCAGAAATCTCACATTATTGCAATTGAGGTTCAGAGCTTTCATGAAATCCTTCATTAAAGTAGTAGTAGTTGTTTTTTAAATGGTTCTGACCATTGAGAAATGAAGGGAAATTTCTATTTAAGGCACTCAGGAGGTAGATGACCAAACAATTCTTTTTGCCACTTGCGATGCCTGCATGGTCCGTGTGTGTGTGTGTGTGTGTGTGTGTGTGTGTGAGAGAGAGAGAGAGAGAGAGAGAGAGAGAGAGAGCGAAACAGAGAGAGAGAGAGAGAGAGAGAGAGAGAGAGAGAGAGAGAGACAGAGAGAGAGGGAGCGAGGAAGAGAGAGAGAGAGACATACATACTCCTACACTATTTAAGGCTCTTAATGGTCAAAGGGCATTATGTTCAGAATCTCTTGAAGTATTAGTAAGAGCTGGTATTTTAATGGTTTTGTAAATGTCATTGCATTTTCTCCTCACAATGCCACCTCCTCAGGTAGGTGATATTGCTATTCTATTTTTACAGATGAGGGAACTGAGGCAGGCTTTGATCGATTAAGTTACTTGCTCAGGTCACACAGCTAGTAAGTGTCTGAGGCAAGATTTAGGTCTTCCTGACACCAGGTCCAGTGCTCCATCCACTGTGTCACCTAGCTATCTCAATGAATGTCAAGTCCATGGCATAGATCAGGAAAATATACTAACAAAATCTGTATAGAGTTTTGGAGGGAAAAATCCTTCTTTCTTATGTACATGTGGAGGAAATACTCAGCTCTAAGTTAGCTCTATGTTAGCTCTAAGGACTTAAATAAATTAGTTAATTAAAAGAGCAGTCCAATGGCCAAAAGTAAGAAGAGAGAGGATGATTAAGTTAATTTTATTTAAATTTGGATCAAATTCCCACTTTTAAGCTCTTGATGAAAAACGGTGACCTTGGATTTGGCCCTTTCCTTGAACTGGGCCAGGAGTTGCTGATGGAACACAACCTGCCCTTCTCCATTTCTCTCTTTAGCCCAGGATAGTCCTAGGTGGGATTGTGAAGTAGAAAACTTTGCCCTTCTTGTTCGCCTTTGGCATCCTTTTGATGTGGATACAAACTGTGCCCTAAGGGTTAATGGTAAAGGTTACTTTCCTAGGCTCCCTGAGGGGGTTTGAGGCTCATTCTGTAGCCTATCCTGTAACTTGAGGGTGTCTTAATGGTCTTTCCTCCTTATCTTGAAATAATGTACAATTTGTACCAAAAGAATTGCTTTTGTCCCCCTCAGCCTGTGTCCCCTATCCTGTCATTCATCTTCCTCATCCTGTGTCTTGACAACTTTTCCTTATCTTGCAAGCGACCATCTTCCTCACCTTGTTTGTACTTATCCTGTCCCTAAATCTCCAAACCCCATAAGAAACCCTAAAAATTACATCATCATCCCGAACATCTCTATATAAGCATAACTCCCTCCAAATATTGGGGTGTCATTTAGCTTTCTTGCTAAGCAGGCCCGACATGCTTTTTCACGTAAAATAAAAAGCTCCTATTGGCTAAAGGAGAAGGTCTAGGTGGATTCTTTCACATCTGAACCTCCTCTCCCGACTCTGACCTCAACACTTTGGACATTCTAATCCAAAGCTTTAGTGTTCTTGCTCTACCCTTGGTCCACCACTGTGGCTTTTTACCTAGGCCTGCCCTTTCTAGGTGGACTGCCCCGACTCTGAATCTATTTTCAGCAAAAGTATCTGTCTTGGGTCCTGACTCCACCAGTATACCTTCAGTGTGACTACAGATTTGTCCCTTCTGTTGCCAAGAAGTGACTCAAGAGCTCCGTGGTGTAGATCGCTTTTGGTTTCTTTCCAGCTGTTGACCTTCAACCACCCTGGGTCATTTCAGGTGCTTCTGGGAATTTATTAGCATTCTGTAGAATTTCCTTAGCACTACTAGCTCTCACTTCGCTTTGTCTCACATATAGCCCTTTGTGCCACAATTTCCCTAGAGGGATACATTTTTGGCAGGCAGGTTTAGATGGAGGCCAACCCTTCATTAAAATAAGGAATGGCAAAAATAAACATTTGCTGAGTTGTATTTGCATGTAAGGTAGTAAATTATATTAGCTTATCTCCTATTTTTTTGCTCTTTAGTTTAAAATTTCTTTCTTTTTTTTTTTGCTTTCAAGAAATTAGCTCTTTCTTAGATAATGTTAAATTCATGAAACTAAGCCAGGAATGTGCTGCTTTTATAAGCACACTTTTCTTGAACTTGAATTAATATTCTCTTACTGCCTTCCAATCTTTTATTCTCTCATTCATATTCTGCAAACAGTAATACATTGTAGCTGCTGCCACAAATACCACCGGAGATAGTTTGACAAAATGTGAATTTAGTCTATTTTTATTAGAAATGATCTTTGGATGTGCATTATGGGAAATGCTTTTAAGAGTGTATTTTAAATATAAATTCCAACCTTCTTTTATATACATGGTTTATATTTAAGAAAATGTGTGGTTCTTGTATAGCTGAACTTGTAATTACAGGATGTAGGTTCAAATCCAATATGACCTTGGGCAAGTCCCTCATCTCTTTAAGCCTCAGTTTCTTCATCTGCAAAATGGGGAGTTTAGAATAAGTGATCTCTTAAGGCCTTTTTCAGTTCCAGTCTTTTGTTTGTTTTTAACTTCTTCTTTACTTAGTTAAGTCGTATCATTGTGTTCCCTTAGTTTAACTTCTTTTATGTGACACTACATCTAGATGGTAGAGCAGTGTATAGAGTGCTGGGCCTGGAGACAGGAAGACTCCTCTTCCTGAGTTTAAATCTGACCTCAGACACTTACTAGCTGTGTGACCCTGGGCAAGTCACTTACCCTGGTTTGTCTCAGTTTCTTCATCTGTAAAATGAGCTGGAGAAAGAAATGGCAAACTACTTCAGTATCTTTTCTAAGAATATCCCAAATGGGGTCATGGAGCTGGATACAACTGAACAAAATGCAACAATTAATTTTATCACACTTTTTTTCCCCCCGGATACTGTTTTCCATAGGAGAATATAAGAACTGAATGATCATTTCTTTCCCTGAAATTTTCTTTCTGTTTTTGACTACACTGTCAGTGTTGTGACAATCTAGCAGCTATATTCTAAAGGGCTTTTTTGTTACCTAAAAAAGTTAACAGTATTTCTTCAGTGTTGAACTTACTGCCAGGAAATTACTTAAACACTCTCATGGATTTGGTACTATCATAATCTATGCGGTGCTGTAATATCTATAATAATATAGATAATATGTGGTGAGGAAATGGGGGTCCAAAAAGCGAATATGGATCTCGTGATATTTCATTTGCTTTTTATATACCTGAATAGTTAAAATGCCATAGCATTTTAATAGTTTGAGATATGCGAAAAGAAATGGCATCCTATCATTTAACTCCAACTAGAAATCTAAGAGATTGATGAGTTGTAGATGGATATCACACACTTTGCTTAATGATAGAAGGAAGGAAACAAGTATTTATAAAGTTCCTACTATGTGTAGGAACACTCTGGTAAGCACTTTACAAATATCATCATGTTTGATCTGCACAACAGCCCTGGGAAGTAGGTGCCATTATTATCGTTTTTTTACAGAGGAGGAAACTGAGGCAGATCTAAGTTTAGTGACTTGCTCAGTGTCACAGAGCTAGTAAGTGGCTACAGCCAGATTTAAATACAGTTTTTCTTGGCTCCAGGACTGGTGCTTTGTCCCCTGTGCCTCCTAGGGGCCTCTAGGTGACTGGTGGTACAGTGGAAAGAACGCTGGATCCTGGAGTCGGAGAACCAGAGGTCAAATATGGTTTTGTCACTTTACTACCTTCCTAAGTGGCCTTGGACAAGTCACTTACTCTCTTTGAGCCTTGGTTTTCTCGGTGGGTGTTGGACTAGGTCCCTAAGGTCGTTTTCAGCTTTAAAATCTTACTGCTTCAGTTCCCATGGTCCATTAGACTGCCCTTGAGGGCAGGACCTATACTTTGCCTCCTTTTATATCCTGAACACTTAACATACTGCTTGGCACATAGTAGGTGCTTAGAAAATGTTTACTGACTGACTGATCACCAGCTATTATTTAGATAGGTGGTTAGGGGCAAAGGGAAACCACAGCTTCCCTCCCAAAAAGCAGGGAAAAAAGAATGAGCAAATTTAGCATCATCAATGTGGACACTCACTTTTGCTTTGTGATCTAGGTTGTGCAGTGGATAGAATGCCAGACTTGGAGTCAGGAAGATCTGAGTTCAAATCCTACTTCAGCCATTTATTAGCTGTGTGTCTCTGGGCAAATCACTTAGCCTACTCCAGCCTTAGTTTTCACATCTGTGATACTAATAGTATCTATTTCACAGCACACAGGGTTATCGTGAGGATAAAATGAGATAACATACATAATGTGCTTTGCAAACCTTTTTTTTTGGAGGGGGAAGGCAGGGCAATTGGGGTTAAGTGACTTGCCCAAGGTCACACAGCTAGTAACTGTGTCAAGTGTCTGAGGCTGAATTTGAACTCGGGTCCTCCTGACTCAGGGGCAGGTGCTCTACTCACTTTGCCACCTAGTGCTTTGCAAACCTTAAAGGGAGATGTCAAAGGGAACTATTATTAGGTAGTCTTTGACAGTTGCAAAAAATTTATCACCTTATGGCTAATCTGGTGACGAGCCACTTTGCTCTTAGCTAGTTTGGTTCTCATAAGAGAGAAAGAAAATTGGATTTAGACTCAGAACACCTGAATTCAAATCCTGCCCATCACTGAAGAGTTGTATAACCTTGGAGAAGTCGCTTCACTTGTCTGTGGCTCAGTTTTGTCATCTGTGAAATGAGGCCCCTCAGCTGCTAAAGTTCCTTCCAGCTCTAAATCCTTGATACTATGATATAAAACCCATATACAGTACCATAGTCGAAGTCTTTCCATCTTAGTAGGAGCCTTGTACTCTGCTGGAACAGACTTTGAGAGCTCACGGTCATTTCTCTGCCATGATGAGCCATTAGAGTGGGACTTCAGTGCAAAATTTCTTGCATTAATAATAGAAAGGAAAGTCAGTAGCTTCAAAAACAGTATTTAACTTGAAACACTTAAGAACTTTGATTAACACAATGACAAACCATGATTGCAGAGGCTATTCAACTCTTGACAGAGATGTGAGAGACTAATCTTCAGAATGAAACACACATAATCAACAATGGACATAGTCAACTTTGGGATTTGTTTTGCATAACTATACATGTTTGTTGTAAGGATTTTGTTTTCTTTTTTTGAATGGTGGAGATGAGAAAAGACAAACGCTTGATAGTTGAATGAAAATAAAATTAATCGGAACTTTTAAAAAATGGATTTATCATGCCTCATTTATTCTTAGGTGGGTAACCCTGGAGAGCCTGGTTTAAGAGGGCCTGAAGGATCACGTGGGTTGCCTGGAGAGGAAGGATCCAGAGGGCCCCCTGGACCTCGAGGCATGCAAGGTGAACGAGGTCCGACAGGTCTTCCTGGCATCCAGGGCCCAGCGGTAAATATTGGTCATTTTATGTGATTTTATTCTGTGTAGTCCTCACCAGAAAAAAATATCAATTTGTATGGAAGGAAGATGAGTCAACCTTTGAAAATTCTAATGATACAAGTCTACTAGGTGGATTTCCCAAAGGTAGTAGACCATGGTAGCTCCTTTTTTTTCTATGCCTACTTCCTTCAAATGCATCCCTAGCTCTTCCAACCCTTCAGGAAAAGGATTAAAAATTACAAGTTACTCTATAAGCCAGCAGATAAGTGCTTGATGGGGTAACATGTCCCTTGATGAAAAATATTCTGAGATTGGGAAGTTTAGAACTGAATGACTTTAAATCCCTGAGATGTATTGGAATTTGTCCATTTTATGAAAAAAAAAGAGTTTATTATTACCAGAAAGGCTGTTTGTGAAAGCCATACCATAGACAGTCATCCTGAATGCCTGAGCTCTTATCCCTCTGACAGTGTTTGTCAGCTCACAATTTAACAATGCCTTCTTTATAGCTCTGTGTAAAAACTGCCTTTTCTCTTTCCTGTCCCAGGGCAGAGCACCAACAGATCAGCATATTAAGCAGGTTTGCCTAAGAGTTATGCAAGGTAAATATATTACAACGGTTTGACTATTTTGTGCTTTAAGGAAGGTGGAATTTGGATAACAATGTCAGGCCTATTTTATTGAATGTGTCACCATCAATAATATCTTATAAACTCACAGAAAACAAAATTAGCTTTCTGGACATCTTGCATTTAAAACGCTGTTGGTGCCCTGGGGATACATTGGGAAAGCAATTTTGCTATTTTTTAAAAAAAGTTTTCTTTTTCTTTTCCTGCCTCTTTCGTAAGAGGATAGTTCACAAGAAGGCAGCATTTTTTCTGCTTCCTATTGTCACCTAGTTGAACTTTTAGAGTATTATGACAGAGGTATCTTTGTCTCCTCCACTTTTTTTTTACTTTTACAACTTTGTTCAATTTAATCCAACAAGTAAAGGCCAAATGTATGTCTTGTACTCAAAGAAGGAAAGAAAGAAAGAATGTGGCACATTGCAGGACCTCCAACAGCTTATAATCTAGTGTTTCAGTGTGATATACCTGAAAAAGGCTGTAAATGGCTTGCCCCCAAACTAAAGGATGATTTGCAAATAGAAATGGATTATCAGCCTGTGAATGGAGATGCCATTGAAATGAAATGAAATGAAAATACCAACATCTTATTTTTCATTCAGGGCTAAACAATGTTCATACCTTCTTAGGTAATCACTAAGTATTAATTTCTGAAAATGATAAAAATGATTAATTTCTGAAAAAGATATTTGCTAAGTCTTAAAAATCCAGCCAAAATCATACTGTGCCTATATTTAATCATGTTCTCTCTCTATATTGGTTCTGAAACCATAAACTAAATGATGGTCTAAGAAACGGTCCATGGCTGAGATATTGAGGTCTTTTTCTTTATAGCCTGGTCAGCAAGCTATTCTTCCATGAAATAAAAACCCTTCTCTGGAATACTTGATTTTATAAATACCTTGCCTGTTTTCCTGTATGCTATAATAATTTGATTTATACAATTATGGAAATTCTTGGAATTCAGGTCCATTCAACTAACACTTATTAAATGCATACATGTACAGGCCACTGTACTAGACACTAGGAATACAAAGATTAAAAAATCCAAAATGCCTAGAACAAAAGAAGCAATAAAATATGCAGCTTGTGCATATTTCTTTGTACAATGTCAATTTAGGTATCAGTTGAGAAGTGGTGTTTTATTCAATTTTTTGAAAAAAACACATCACCAGAACATGAAAGTGATTTAACCTTCCCCTCCCCAAAATATGTGTAAGATAGGATAAGTCAAATCCAAGATATCAATAATTACTCAGCTTCTTCAAATCTCCCTTTCTTTAAGCCACATTAACAGTTATAAAAAGTTATTCATTTCTAAAATTCATATTCTTCTTCACTCTTTAAAAACAGACTTCCATTTGTCATAAACAGCAATTCTCTTCCCGAGTCTTTAATTTTGTTAATAGGATAATTTCCTTGTTTGGCATTGTTCTCCATGATCTTGTTGAAGATTCATAGTCTATTTAATGGTTTCTGAAAAAAAGTACAAAAGGGTATTAATTTTTAAGACTGAATTTGACAGCTTCAATGAAGCAGGTTATTTTTAATTTCCTCTGTCTATTTCAAGCATGAAAAGACTTTGGAGGGAATATTTTCAAGAAAACTTAAAATTAGAGGCTATTTGTAGAGAATTCCTGACTCCCAGAATGTACTTAGTTGTCAAGATAAACAGGCATGGCTGAAACGTGGAGATAAATCTGAGGTGGACTTTGAGTATTAATTTGTGGGCAGGGTTTTGGTTTTGAAAAGCTTTTTGGCACTCATCTGGGCCCCTGTACCTCAGTGATACTAAGCAGTTCATTCTTCTTTTCTAACCTATCCAGGATAACTGGCTGCCCATTCATACTCAGTCACTTATTTAAGTCATTTCTAGACTCTTATAGGATTCAGGTTCAGTTTTGATTCTTATAGAACCCCCTTTTGTCAAAAAACTCTGATATTTGTCCTGGGTGATCTTTCCACCACCCTAATGGTCCCTAGCAAATAAGATTTGCTAACAGAAAGACAATGGAGGAGTTATTACTTGATTAATTTCTCACAGTTGCTGATGAAGCTTTTTTTTTCAGTAAGCTGTTTGAGAGTAATGAATGTTTTATTGTTTTTACTTGTATCTCCAGGACTTAGCATAGTGCCTGACCCGCAGTAGGTGCTTAATAAATGCTGACTGATATATGAGAAGACTTAGAAATTCATACTTGCTTTAATTTGACTCTCTTTTATGTGAAAAACTTCTTTTCTTCATTACAGAGAATCTAGCCCTGATGGCTGCTAGCCTGAGGAGGCCTGACTCAGGTGCTTCTGGGCTACCAGGAAGACCTGGACCACCAGGTCCACCTGGGCCCCCAGGAGAGAATGGTTTTCCAGGCCAGATGGGACCCCGTGGACTCCCAGGTCTTAAAGGTCCTCCTGGTGAACTTGGTTTGAGAGGCCCTAAAGGTAAGTGATTTTTCATTTGTAGAAACAGTTACATAATAGATGTTATGCAACTGAAATCAATAAACATTTATTAAGCATTTGCTACATGAAAGACACAGACTGGTAAAGGGCACATGAAGAATAGCACAATCCCTAGAGATACTTATAGGAGGAATAAGTATATTATTTCCTTACTTGAATATTATAAAAAAATTCCCTTCAAAAATTTGAGAAAGGAGAATTAACTTTTATCCAGAAAGAGGAAAGGCTTCATAGAACTGGGCCTTAAAAGAAGAGAAGAATTGCAACAGGTAGAAATATGTTTAAGATATAGGGGATGATCTGGGCAAACGCCCTGAGGCTGAGCAATGGATTTATATACTATTAGAAATTCAGTTCAAATTTAATGCAGAGAATATAGAAGGGACTAGTGTGAAATGAAGCAAGAAAGGTATATTGGAGCCAGATTGTAGAGGGCTTTGAATATAAGCTAAGGAGCTAAAATACAAGCTAAGCTATTTGTATTTTACAATGTAGGCAATAAAGGGAGTCAATGATGGTTTTTAAAGCAAGGGAGAGAGACATTGTCTGAGATGTGCATTGGGAAGATTAATTATGCAAGAAAAGATTAGAGAAGGGATAGACTAGAAGCAATGAGACCCATTACAGTGGTCCAGGTAAGAGGTGATGAGGGCCTGATGTCAGGTGGTGACAGCATGTACAGGGAGAAGGTTGTGAGAGATACTGGAATAGGATATGGTAGCTGGATGTCAGGAATGACAAAGAAGGTCATACCCAGAATAAGAAGGATGGTCCTACCTTCGGTGGAAGTACTTAAGAGGAGCAAGAGGTTTCTTTGGAGGGTAGGGAAGGAAAGATGATGAATTGAGTTTTGCAGATTCTAGTGAAGATGGCAATATGAAAGGTTAATAGCTGAGTCTAGCTCTCCCAAGCAACTCCCCAGCAAAGATTTAAAAGGGTACCAGAGGAAGCATTGATGAATGAAACCAAAGGGAATCGCCATAAAATTCTCTTTTCCAATATAGGATTGTAGAAGACTATGGCCAGAAGCCTTGGGATGATTTGATCAGGTTCTGTAGCCAGCAAATGGGATCTTTGTTCTGGACTGTAGGAACTGTAGGAGGGGGCAAAGTCACTTCAGTTAGGATACTGCTCAAGAAGATGGAGATAGAGTTGAGGATGTCAATGGGTTCTCCAGGTATCCTAAAGCCAGTGGAGTCTTCCATATTTAGTCAGGACCTAAAGAAATGGAGGTGGAGATGAGACCAACACCCATATTAAGCATCAGAAGAGGGAGGCCAAAGCCATGGTTGGAGGCAGAGGATGGGACTTGGGCCTAATCCTGGTTTAGGGCTTCAGAAGAGAGTAAAGAGGGAGACCAGGAATGAGTTATCCTTCTAGAACTGTGACAAGGTATCCAGATTATAGAAGAGGAGGAACCAGGTATTGTTTGCCTACCCCATCCATGTGTGTGTGTGAGTGTGTGTGCGTGCGCGCATGTGTGTATGGGGGGGGAGTGGTACAGTCTGATCCTGGCACAAAGTCTCAGTCTAGAAACTGAGGCTGGAGATATAAGAAGAAAACACTGTATACAGTGAAGTTGGGAAGACTAAAAGGTAAACAAAAAAAGAGAATAATTAATAAGTAATAGCAGAGGCTCAGAAAAAAATGACTTGTCCATATAGACTCTGAGGATGGGTGGCAGGTACGAAATAAATAAGAAAATGAAATTAGAATTAGAGGAATTGGAAGAAAGATCAATTAATTTGGCTTGGGACACATCAGAATTGATTTGGTGTCAGGTCATCCAAGTAGAGATCATAGGAAAATTTATGTGGAGGTGGAAGGGACCTCAGAGACTGTCTTGTCCAAACTCTTTATTTTATAGAGATCAAGAGAGGTCAAATGACTTGTCTAACGTCGCATAGGGAGTAGAGTCAGAGATGGGATTTGGATCTAGGTCCTCTGATTGAAGAGTCAGGATTCTTTCCGGTGTACTATGTTGCTTAAGTTGGAAACTTGTATGCACATTAATACACACACACACACACATACACACACACACACACACACACACACACACACACACAGCTACGTAGAGCAGTGGACAGAGGGCTGGGCCTACAGTCAGGATCATTACTCTTCCTGAGTTCAAATTCAGGTTCAGACAATTGCTAGCTGTGTGGCCCTGGGCAAGTCACTTTACCCTATTTGCCTCAGTTTTCTACCCTGTAAAATGAGAAGAAAAATGGCAAACCACTTCTGTATCTTTGCCAAGAAAACCCCAAATGGGGTCATGAAGAATCAGACATGATTGAAAACAACTAAACAACAATGAACATCTATACCCAGATACATATATAAACATGTATGTATACATATACACACAATACACATGCACATGCCTATCCTTGACCCTTTTCCCTTCTATGTACATTGTCTCCCTCAGCAAACTATGGGTTTTCTCTGATAACATCAAATACCACCTCTATGGAGATAATTCATGTGTATATGTTTTATATGCATAGAGGGATGGTACTTGATAGCATGGGAGTGAGTAGTTTGTTGAGGAAGAGTATATAGAGAAGGGAAGAGGGCTAAGAAGTGAGTCTCAAAGGACCCCCAAATGAAGGGGAGTGTGAGCCAGCAAAGGAGACAGAGCAGTCAGGTGGTATAGTGCTATAAACTGACAAGTCTTTACTATGTTTTGGGGGAAGAATTTTTAATAATTGAATTTGAGATATATCAGTGACCCAGCATTCCTCAATCATTCATTCAATAAGCATTAGATGACTACCATGGAAACCCCTCCCCTCCATTAAATTTATATTGAATGAATTTTTTATTGGCTCTCTTTTGATGGAAGAGGAATTATTTGGTCCCACCAAGTTCATGGGTGAATTGTGGTCCATCACATTAAAGTTTAATTTACCTAATGGGAGCTTTTTCTCTTCCTTCTCTTTAAGGAAGTTTAAAACCACTCATCTTGAGTGGCGTCATGGTATAGTGAATGAGACATAACACTGGGAATCAGGAAGACCTGGGTTCAGATTCTGCCTCAGACACTTTATCAATTGTATGAACCTGGACAAATTACTTAAACCCTTTGTGCCTCAGTTTCTTCATCTATAAAATGACAGAGTTGAACTTGATACCATCTAAGGTCCCTTTTAACTTTAAACTTATGATCCAAAATAGTAGTATTCATAAGGTCAGACCCGTAGGCCGCTTGCTGTTTGGTGCGGATATGTATAGTAGATTGGTGTGTAAACATGCTGACTGGTTTGCAGAGAAAAATAAAGCCTAGAGCTGCTGTGCCACCCCAAGGGACAACCCTGAGTGAAGGTTCCATTCTCAGGAACACCTGAAAGATGTATCATCACCAACTAGGAAAACAATTTCTTTAATGTGTTGCTCCAATTAGCAGTAAATATTATGGTGTAAATCGTCATAGAGCAAGCAAGATGCTTCTGTGGATGTAGGAGTAAATTACTGGTGCAGTTGGCTAACCAGGCTCTCAGTTGGAGCAATTTAGTTAATTACATATGTGATTTTTTGCAGGTGCAAAACTGCTCATCAAAACAAGGGAGTCTAATTGGGGCTCCTTTGCAAATCTGGCAAATTGCCTAATATTTCTGAGTTTTTGGAGGTTGGCTACAATAAAATACATTGAGGAAACAGATTAAAATTCATCCTGAAGATACTAAAGCATTTTCTCCAAGAGGGACAAATAGCTATTTTTCTTTAGCCTGTTTTCAGCTGTTAGTTTGGACACTCATACTCAGACGCTGGTCTGAGGGGCCGGGCCCTATTCACTTGGCAAACCATTTCCTGTATTCTCCATTTCTTTGTGATCAATTATTTCCTCAGATCGATCTGCTGGACCAGACCACATTGCTGAGAGCCTCTCGGTGCCCTTTAGAGCAGTAACAATTACTCAACTTATCTCTGAAAGGGAAGGAACACATTTCAGGCTTCTGCTTTCTATAAAAAGCCACAGGTCGGCAAGGGCCCGTTTTGTTTGGACAAAAGGAAATGGAAGTATTTGGAGGCAGGGTTTTATCTGGGTCAGTCACTGATTGTCTCCCCTTAAGTCCCGTCCTCATTCATTTAAAGAACGAAAATGCCTGTGTGTGCCCCTGAGAGAGATTTGTTCTATAGCCTAGATGATGGAATTGTGGTGCTGAGGCGCCTGCTTCCGAAGTAGCTGCTTTTTCTGCAGTCCTGACATGGGGCTTCATCGGGTGTGTCAGGAGCAGATCAGGAACTCCATTTAATAGAGAAAAAGGCTTCCATCTACATATAGAAACTAGCAAATGCCACCAACACCCAATTCAAATGTCAAGCATAGTTTGATGAAATAGCTGTTTTTCTTCCAAATGATATCCTGATTTGTGATATGAATTCTAAGCAGCCAAAGAAAGGTACTTGGTGTCTCAGATAGAGGCTTTGATCTTATGAGGATCTTCTTATTCCGGGAGTTTATTTACATTTTTCTTAGTGGCTTCCCTGAGAGTAGATAATGCTGTTTCTTTCCCCAAATCTGTTCTTAGTTTTCCTTTGAAAGATGGGTGATAGGGTTAAGGGATGGGGGGAGGCAGGCTTTTCCTGAGAGATAACCCTGTCCCACTTGTGAAGTGTCTTAAGACCCTACTTAACAGCCTGTAAACATAACAAGATTAATTTTTTTTAGCATAAATCCTCCATGTTCGAAAAATCTCTAAAGTTTATGTCCCAAATGTACCCTAAGATCTACTGTATACTAACAGTTTAGGATGGTTTTTTAGCCTAAGGCACTCCAAATAAGAGGGGATGTAGATTTTAGCATTACTGTCATCTTCTGGGTCTTCACAGCCAAATTCAGAAAGAATGATGACTAGAGGGAAGAGATTTCATGAATATTTAACTTGTGGTTTATTCTCACATTGTCGCTTTATTTAGAACCCCCTTTCAAAGGACTCCTTGTAGGAATCCTTTTTTTTTAAACAAGGACTAAAAGACTTTGTATAGTGTACTGTAATTGGTTCAGGCCATGTCCTAACATCTCAAAAAAAAAGAAAAGGAAAATAAATGAAATCCAAGAAAGAAAAACCCAGAAACACCTCCTTTCTGCCTTTTTTTTTCTTTCTGGGAGACTGTAGTTTCTGCTTTAGAAGTCAGTAGAAATTAGCACCCAAACCCATTAGACTAAGAATATTTGTAAATTACCTTGTTTTTCGTTGACATGATTAACGTAGTAATAAGAGGTGCCTTTGCACCCTGGAACCAAGATACATGCCATTTGTACTGGCATTCTATTATATCTATATGCTATACATCTTTGCCATCTTTTTGGGGAAGAACTTTTAGTAATTGACCTTGAGAAGTCATATCAGTAACCTCACTGCTTCTCAATCATTTATATTCAATAAGCTTTTATTAAGTGGCTACTATATGGCTTCCCCCACTAAACTTATATCCAATGAACTTTTATTGGTTCGCTTTGCTAGATTGTTTGGTCCCACCCAGGTTCATGGGTGCAATGTGGTCCGTCACATTAAAATTTCTTTTACCTAATGGCAATATATATATATATATATATATATATATATATATATATATATATATATATATATATATATATATGAACAGCCTTTTTTTTTGGTACCATTTCTGTTGGTCTTAAATTAATCTTTTTTCTTTTAGTGTATTTGCTTCTGAAGTGAGTAGAGTATTCAATTAGTCTTGTAAGCTGTTGGTATTATTTCAAAGTATTCATTATCTATATTGACTTTAAGATCTGGTAGGCATGATCGTTATTTTTAGACATTTTGGTGTGAGTCACGAAGAAGTGTCAATATGCGGATTCATATTTTGAAAAAAAAACCCATGTTATATCATAACTGTGAAGAACACTACCTTAAGTGTTAATCTTTTCATAGAGAATGGGAGTGTCAGTTATAACTGACAAAGATGAGAAAGAAATAGAAATTCTAGATTGGTGAGGAGTTTTTAAAGTTTTAAAGAATGTTCCCACAGAACTGTTTTTCTACTTGAGAGGAATATGTCCAGACATCTCTTACTCAGAACAAGGCCCACCTTGGACCTATCTCAAGAAACATCTCTAGACTGAACAGACTTCAGGAAGGCAGATCCCTGCTGCAGGTCCTGGATGCTATGTTACCTCTCGCATATCCAACCAATTACTAATTTCTGTTGATTTTGTCTCCTCTTGCATCCATTTCCTCTATTTCTACTGCTGCAACCTTAGTAGAAGCCCTCATTGTCACTTGCCTGGCTAATTGGACTTCCTACATCTTTTCTCAGGCAGCTAGCTGTCATAGTGGCTAGAATGCTGGCCCTGGAGTCAGGAGGACCTGAGTTCAAATCCAGCCCCAGATACTCTGTGTGACCCTATGCAAGTCACTTAAGCTTGTTTGCCTCAGTTTCCTCATATGTAAAATGAACTGGAAATGGCAAACCACTCCAGTATCTTTGCAAAGAAAACCCCTCAAATGAGGTTACAACGAGTTGGACGTGACTAATTGACAAAAACAAAACAGAAAAACCCTCTTTTCTCTGTAGAGCTGGTTATGTCATGCCTCTGGACAAAAATCCTAAGTAGCTGCCTGTTATTTTCTGATAAAATTTTAAGTCCTTTGCCTCATATTTAAGGCCCTCCACCATTTAGCTGTCTACCTACCTCTGTAGTTTGACCTGTCCTACTGCATTCTTTGTACTCTATGATTTAACCAAACTGAACTTATCTTTGTCCTTTGAACATAATGGCCTTGGCCCATATCTGGAATGTTCTCTACCTCTCTGTCTCTGCCTCTCTTTTTCTCACACTGTTTCTCTATTTCTCACACTATAGCTTTTGCTACCTCTCCATCTTTCTATCTCTTGCTATTTTTCTTTCCCTGTCTCTATGTCTCTTTACTTGTCTGCCTCTCTGTCTGTCTCTTGCTCTTTCTCTTCATTGGATGAATTCCTATCCATTCATCTTCTAAAATCCATTTCAAATATTCCCTTCCTCCATGAAGCCTTCCCTGGTCTGTGCCCCCCTCCTTAACAATCTGTAACAACCTCATGGAGTACAGTTTCATAGCTCACTAATACACCTATCATATATTATTTTGTATCTGTGTTTGGCTTTTATCCTTCTATTAGACTGTAAGCTCCAGAAAGGCAGGAATCATATCTTAACTCAACTTTGCACCCACAGTATCTTGCACAAAGTATATACTTAGTGAACACCTATTGTTCCTATCTTGTTCTGAGTCAGGTTAACATGATCCTAGAAAGGAGGATTGCCTAGGGTTTAGAGACATGTTAAACCCTCTGTCACACAGGAGCCTTATACTTTCTTGTTTTGCAGTGAATTTAGAGTAATGTGGCTCAGTCTAAGAGTCCATGTAACACGATCTCATTATCAAGTAATTTTGAGCTCAGTGGCATAGATACGAGGGCAGTATTAAGGCAGCAAAGATAGCAGGTTGCTTCCTTGCAATCCATTGTAGAAAATCAACTCAGTCTTCAAGATTGAGTGTGGGAATAAATTTAGACTTTAGAATTCAATTGAAAACCCCATTTTAATTTATAATTCCCATCTCCTGTCTCCTGTGGGTGTTGGTGCCTTTGGAGGCAAGCCTCAAGAATGACGCTGATATGACATTTAAATTGCTCATTGTGAAGTAGCTTCTTGGCTGTTAGTTTTTAAAAGGGTAATTGTAATATCTTAATGTAACATCATCATCTAGACAATCTGTGGAAAACAACCAGGTCTAAAAGATTGGAGTTTATCTGAAAGAAGAGGTTTTCTTCTCTTCCACTTACATTATGTAATTGGGTTTTTAATTAAAATGATTTTGAAAGGCTAGTCATTTCATTCTGAAAAACCAGAGTGAGTACAACTAAAACAGAAGCATCATGGATATGTAAACTTTCGCTTTAATGTTGCAGAATATGAGGATTCATTGGATGTCTATGCGTGTGTGTATACGTATACGCATACATATGTATATATATGTATATACACACACGTGTATATATACACATGCACATAGGATGGAAACAGAGTATATGTATTTATGTATACGTATATATGCACATGGATATATACATGCATGCATGCAATATACATATATACACACACACATAACTGGGTGGTGTCCTGGATAGAGCTCTGTTTCCATCCTACTTAAGATACTTAGCAGTGTGACCTTGAGCAAGTCACTTAACCTCTGTTTGCCTCAGTTTCCTCACCTGTAAAATGAGCATAATTAATAATAATAATACCTCTTCCAGGGTTATCATGATGGTCAAGTGAGATAATATCTGTAAAGCCCTTAGCATAGTGCCCGGCACATAGTAGGTGCTACAGAAACCCTAGTATTATTACGATTTAAACATTTACCTTAATGTTACAGAAAACCGCACGGGAATATTTGCTTATGCAGTGACTGGTGGCAGTCGTGGTTTCCGTTTTGTTTTTTTGGTGTGGTGTTCATTATTTTTGATTGCCAAACGAGGTGGACTATGACCTGAGAGTGGATGAACCTGACATGAAACAGTTATGTAAAAGGGGGAAAAGTTGTTTGACTTATAGACTATTCCTGTATAATGTAAAGAGATAGAAGCAGAGTCGCTTGAGATTAGCAATGACATGGACTGTCTGCTCACATGGGGAAGACGCTGCTAGTGGCAACAAGGTACAGTGGCTTAGTTGTACAGACACAGAAGGCAGCCTTACGCCCTGGACAGCTGTCTTGTGCCGTCGGCCAAACGTGGATGGCTCAATGAGAACTTATCACTACTGGAAAAATAACTCAAAATGTGCTTCCTGTTGATGGTGAACCAGGAATGTCCCATCATTTCCTACTACTACTGGTAGAGGGAGAAGGACGAGTTGTGTGATTTTATTGGTATGGAAAGGAAGGAAACAAGCATTTATTAAGCACCTACAGTATGCCAGGCATTGTGCTAAGCCATTTACAAATATTATCTCATTCGATCCTCACAACAACTCTATGGGGCAGGTGCCATTAATATCCTCATTTTATAGTTGAGGAGACTGAAGCAGGCAGAAGTTAAGTGACTTGCCCAGGGTCACATAGCTATTGAGAATCTAAGGCTGGATTGGGACTTCCCAATTCCAGGAGTATCACTCTGTCCACTGCACCACTTAGCTGTGTTTCTTGGAAACTCCCGCATACAGAAACTGCCTTTAACAATGCAGGTCAGTGCACTCTTTGCAACTCACAGTCTTAGAGTGGACACTAGTGCTGAGAGACTGTGACTTGCACAGAGTTAGACAGTTATCATTGCCAGAGGAAGCAGGGCTTGAACCCAGGACTTCCTGGTTTCAAGGCCTGTTCTCCATCCACTACAGTCAGTGGTGTCAAAATCAGAGGAACTTGGGGGGTCCATATTGACTTAGAAAACCACAAATTAACAGTATCTGTATTGTATTTTTATTTATTTTGTTAAACATTCCCCAATTATATTTGAATCTGCTTGGGTGGCATTCAGTGCAGGGCAAAAGTCTGATACCGCTGCATTACATGATGCCTCATCCCAGGGATCTTAATATGCTTTAAAATACCATCCAGTTTGGCAACAGCTTTATGTTAGCTAACTCCTTGGTTTTCAGTGCTCTAAACAGGTAAGATGTTCTTTCTTTTTTTCTGAAAAAAGTATGGAAAAATAACATTTGTGTAATTCAATGCAGGTGACTTGGGTGAAAGGGGTGAGAGAGGACCTCCTGGAAGAGGACCCAAAGGCTTGCCAGGATCAATTGGTCTCCCAGGTAAAATATGGGGAGGAGGAAAATTCTTTTCATTATGTAAATGATATGTACCCCAGTACCCCAGATCTGTTTCTTACACAGAATGTGTGAAAATGTGTATCTCTTATTTTAAACTATTTGAAATAGTTCAAAGACATTAAGAACATCTAATGCCAATGCCATGCCAAAAAGAGAAAGAAAAGAAAAGCAAGAAAAAGGGGTGAGGGAGAATGTAGACGAATAGCCCATTAATTCAGATGAATTGGGGAAAGGGCAATCGATTAGTTCAAAGTCTGAATTATGGGTCATTTAAAAAGATATCACATTTTAATACTTAATTCCGTAAAGTAACACACACTATTAACTAAAAGGTTTTCTCTATAACCTATTTAAATGAATGGAGGTCTGTAATTGACAGTCACTGTGGGTGCAAAATAATAATAGCCCCCATTTATATATTGAAGAAGCTGTGCAGCATGCTCAGCGGCCACACCACAGTAAAACCATCTCAGCAGACAGGCTAAGCCAGGGTGAGGGTAACGGACGAGCCTCAAAATGGTCAGTGGGTTAGGGGGATGTTTATCCCAAGCATGTGAAAACTTCCCCTGGTGGAACTTGAAGATGAGAACAATTTGTTCCAAAGTCCACGAAGGCGGGTGAAGCAGGCGCTGTGGAGTCCTTAGAGCTTGGTCAGACATCGAAGTTGCCAAGGTCATCCACTGCATCCCAGTTGTGTTGACTTTTGTCCTGTGACTGGATGTCAGTGATGCTGGAGGAGAGAGTGTGGCTGACGACTCTGCACGACTTTGCCTCACTTAAATCTAATTCTCTCACAAGTCAAGACATCACCCATTATCTACTATTTTACCCCAACATCGTGATGTCCTCTTCAAGCACAAAGGATGAACAATAACATAAATTCTCTTAAATGAGTCTCTCACAACAAAGCTTTGAGAGAGTTGCTATAATTGCCTACAATCTAGAGGTGAGGAAACGGAGGACCAAAATGTGTGAACAATTTCCCCAGCGTAATTCTGCTCTCTTCCTACCCCGCTCCCCCAACATATAGTACAAAAGTTACCCTAAGCATAGCCCTGTGGCAGTTAGCACCAGTAATTCACATTAATTTGGTTTCACCCCATTTTGTAGAATGAATATCTAATCTATACAAATAGAAGTTGTGTCTTGCTTCGAAGTAAATCCTCAAAAACTCCTGGTATAGTAGCTAGAATGTTGGACTAAATCCATTCTAAATTGATGATCTTATGACTCTCATTTTTGAAAGATAGTAGATTTGAAAAGCAGCCATGAGGTTTGTCTTGAACTCTTTGCATCTTAGTAACAGAAGACTCTGTGAGGGGAAGCCTGGGTGCTTATGTTACCAAGGTAGTGTCAGCCTCCTGCTGCTGCTGCTGCCAGTAGTAAATATCAGCAGGAATTAGGGTAGAACTATCAATCCATTTAGAATTGATTCATGGTGTCAGCTCTGGAGTGGGAGCACCAGAGCAAGGCCTAGAGACAATTCAGAGTAAGATCCATAGGCCCCTGCGGAGTCATGTCTCAGTGCACCTGCACCCAGCCAGCTCAGGGGCTTTTTATCTTAGATCCTCTTGTGGCAACTTTAGTTTAGATAGAATCAGAGCACCCATTTTCACCCCAGGTTGGTTAGTATAGAAGACAGAAGAAAAATTGGGAATTTTGGAAAATTGGCCCTTGAAAACTTAAAATACAGAAATATGCTTCTTTCTCCTTTTGAAAACTGCCAGAGGCTTATGTAGTTTCATTATTGCTGGTTTTCATTGATGTTAAAATCATATCTTAATTTCCTAATTTAACAATCCCTTTGCCCTTGGTGATACATTGTCTCTGTTTAAAATGGGATTTAAAAAATGAATAAATTTAGAAACAGAAAAAGAATTACTATTAGAAAGCGGTTGATTCATGGATCCTTCAAGATGTTGACCAAGGACTGCCAACAGCCCTGGTGATTGATGGAAGGAGGAAGAATTCAGTTACATTCAAGGAGATGATAAGAGGAAGACAATGCTACACATTTCATTTCACTACTTAACATGATCTGATCCACTGTATAATAATGCATGGGCCAGAAGAGAAAAGAAATGAAATTTACCATTCCAGAGTAGGTGATTCCAGTAATAATGAAACACTGATGCCATCTACTCTTAAATCAACAAGAATTTCCTAGGGGCCTACATGCACCAGGCACCTGTGCTAAGTGCTGGGCAAACAGAGAAAGGCCAAAAAAACAAATCAAACCAAAATGAAAAATCAAAACCAAACCAAACAAAAAAACAAAACAAAAACCAACCCAGATCCTTTCTCTCAAGAAGCTCACAGCCTGAAGGGGGTGAAAGACACTCATAGCTAGCTGTCTACGTTGCAGCTCTTGTAAATTGTTTTTGTCCCAATTGTATTTACGATTAGTATTTACAGTAAATGGCCTAATTTCTTGTACTGATAACATCATTCTCTATTATTGGCATCTATTTCACTTACTCAGTTGAGAGGTGGGGATAGGGTCTCTACCAAATATAAGTTAGTGTCTTAGAGAGTTGATTCAGAACCCTGAGAGTTAAATGACTTGGCCAGGGTCACACAGCCAGTATGGGTCAGAGGTTTAACTTGAAACCAGAGCTTCCTGATTCTGAGGGCACCTTTTTATCCACTATATTATGCTATCTCTTGTTGACAGTTATCCTTTCGATTTTCCTGGACATCAAATGGGGGTAAAAAAATAAAAGGTTTACAAAATATTTTGCACAAACGATCCTATATGACTTCTCATAATACCCCTACAAGATAGGTGTATATAGGTGGTATATGTATTGTCTTCGCCATATTATAAATTAAGAAACCGAGGATCAGAGGGAGGCAATGATTTACCCAAAGTCACTTAGCCAGCGAGTGGTAGAGCTCATACTTTTAAACTCCAAATTGGATACTGCTTCTGACATTTCCGTTTCAAGAAAGGCTTACTGGGGACAACCCAGCATAAGGTGGGACTAAAAATGGCTGAGGGAGCTGTTTAGTTTCATTCTATGATGGGTCCTAAGAAAGAAGTGAATAGGCATCAGATTGGAAAAACTGGAGATCATCTGAGTTCCTCCCGAACCACTTTTTCACATTGGGGCTTCATTAGTGTGTTCCTTAACATTAGATACACTCTCAAGCTATAGGCTGCAGTGCCCCCTCCCAGGATTTGATGACAATTCAAAAAAGCCTTTACCAAAAAGTTACTTTGCAGTTTCTGTGAACAAGATTTCTTGATGTATTTCAAGGGATCATAGGATTTAGAACTAGGAGGTACTGTGTTCCAATTTTCTCTTCTTCTTATTTTTATTTTAAAGAAAATATAATCCAGGAGTGTGTTTTCTGTAGTCTTATTTTCAGCATTTTAATTTTACTAGTAGAAGCATATGGGGAAGCTTCCCAGTTTGCATGCCTCCCATCTGTTCCTTTTGCCTTCTGTCTCCTTCCTTTCTCCTTCCTTTCCTCCTCCGTTCCTTCTCTGTCTCATCCTCTCCCACTTATTTCCTTGTGCTTCCTTCTTTGTCACTCGGCTTCTCTTCATACACTAGCTATTTCTTTCTCTTTCTCTCTAACCTTCTCTTTCTCTCTTCCCTTCTCATATTTCTTATCTTCATCTTCCTCCATTTGGAATCCTCCTACTTCTGAAGTATTGTGTTTGGTTCTGGGTGCCATTAGTTTAAGAAGAATGTCCAATCTGGGTGGTGAAGGGTTTTGAGTCCATGTCATAAAACCATCAATTGAAGGAAACTTGTTTAATCTGGAAAAAGAAGGGGGAATAGGATAGCAAACTTCAAGTATTTAAGGATTGTCATATGAAAGAGAGTTAAGACTTTTTCTTTTTGGCTCTAGGAGGCAGAAGGTAAAACAATAGGTAGAAATAGACAAAGAGGCAAATTGAGGCTTGATCTTAAGAAAATATTCCTACCAATCAGATCTATCCAAAGTGGAGTGGACAGTAGGTGGTACAGTGAGTAGTACATTGGCCCTGGAGTCAAATCCGGCCTCAGACACTTGACACATTTGCTAGCTCTGTGACCTTGGCCAAGTCACTTAACCCCAATTGCCCTGCCTTCCCCCTTCCAAAAAACAAAACAAAACAAAGAAGTGGAGGGCTTCCCCTCACTGGAGGTCTTCATGCAGAGGTTGGGGAACCACTTGACAGTCAACATTAAGTGGCCCCGTACTAAGCACTGGAAATATAAAGGCCCAAAGAATCCCTGCTCCCAAGAAACACTCCTTCTAATTGGTATGTTACTCACTGGGTATCTTATAGTACGGAGTCCTTTTGTGTATGAGTTGGACTGACTAAGATCCCTTCCAACTCAATTTCTGATTCTATTTCTTTCCTTTCTTTGAAATCTCCTTGTTCCTCTCACTTCTCTGCTGGTTTTCTCCATGTCTCAGTGCTGACCCTCTGTAATTTTTGCTGCACCATTACTGGGGAGAAAATTCTCTTATATATTATCTAGCCCAACTCCCTCATTTTGCAGATGATAAAACCGAGGCCTGGAAAAATGAAGTACCATACCCCAGGGCATCACACAGATCGTGACAGACCAGGAATTTGAACCCAGGTCTTCTGATATCAAAGTCAAATCCAATTCAATTCAATAAATACTTAACAACAACAACAACAATGATATTTATATTGTACCTACTATGTGCCAGGCACCGTGCTAAGCACTTTACAATTATTATTATCGCATATGATCATTATCTCACTTATTGAGCTCCTACTATGTGCAACGTACTATGCTAGGCTCTGGGAAACAGAGATAAAAATGAAACAGGTCCTGGCCTCAAGGAGTTTACATTCTATGGAATTTCACCTCATCATTCCACAACCAAAAGCAATACTGCTTTTCTGTCTCAATTGTTAGGTTTTGAGGACTCCAAATTTTTCTTTTTTCTTTTCTTATTCTCAATTGCGGCTGATTATTCCTATTAAGTTTGTTTCTCTTATTAGCTGAGGTTCCATGAGCTGGTTCCCTCTGATCTCCATTCTATTCATGAATCATTCTTTGCACGTTTGCTAGGGTCCTCGTGCCTCTCTTAAGAGTGTGATCAGGGCAGCTAGGTGATGCGGTGAGTAGATCATTGGCCCGGGAGTCATGAGGACCTGAGTTCAAATCTAGCCTCAGATACTTGACACATTGACTAGCTATGAGGCCTTGGGCAAGTCACTTAATCCCAATTGTCTTTCCTTCCCCCCTCAAAAAAAGAATGTGATCTCCCCATTGAGGATGATTCAGCAGAGGTTAGACATTTGGGATCTCTATGAAATATGGACTTATGGAGTAAATCCACTGGCCATATGCTTCCCCCTTCTTCCTTTTCTTTCATAACCTCTCATGTGAAGGTTATAGGCACTGAAGATTTAAGGGCTATTGGTCCGTGGCATTTTACAATTTATTTCACCTGTTAAAATTTTCTGATTAGCAAACTTTCCTTTTAAATGTTGATTTTGAAAAAAAAAAAGTGAGTACCAGGCCATACGAGGGCTTAAAATGCTCCTTAGGAACTTTCCATGTCTGCAAATAGATGTTAAGCTAATATTTTAGTTATTTTATAGGCTTCAAATAAACTGCTTCTCACCCCAATTTCCTTAAATATGTACTGCCTCTTTAAAAGCTGACCATGAAGTTCAATGGTAGCTCCCTGCCCCCCACCCCCATCCCCAAATATGAAACCTTCAGTGTTCTTGGAGAGAGCCTCTGGGCCAAAAATAATAAGCTGTGGATTTACAAAGGCTTCATCTGATATAAAAAGCCATTTACAAAATTTCGGCAAACACAGCCCCTTTCATTTGCAAAGCATAAATAGGCTCAAATGCTCCTGAGAATCCAGTCCCCTGAATCCAGAGAATCCAGAGATACAGCACAA